>NC_057801.1:220374123-220398552 GCF_018294505.1 Triticum aestivum | reverse complement strand
TTTCCTTTTTCCTCTCCTGCTTTTTCTTCTAAATATGAACATATACATAAATGACTTTGATCATACACAATATGAACATATACATAAATTGACAAAGAAAATTCTTTGAACAAAAAAATCATTAAAATTCTATGAACAAAATTACAAAGGAAAAAATCATTAAGATTCTATGAACAAAATTACAATGAAAAAATCATAAAAATTCTATGAACAGAAAAAAATCATAGAAAATTGACATATTCGATCTTGCATATATATGAACATACAAACATGCATATTCAACAATAATATCACCAAAAAAATCTATTAACAGAAAAAAATCTAACACAATATGAACAAATTACACAATATAAAAAAAATCTAACAAAAAAATCTATGAACAAAATCTAACTCAATTAACTACACATCTAAATTACTACACATCTAAATTAACTACACAAATATAATTAAATTAGCAAAATTCATATAAGCTCACGGGATGGCGATGGCGTGAGGGGCGCGGCGAGGGCGACGGGCAGGGGATGACGATGGTGACGGTGCGTGAGGGGCGGCGCGGCGACGGGCGACGGTGAGGGGCGGCACGACAACGGGCGACGGGCAACGGCGACGGGCGACGGTGAGTGTCAGGACCCCGACTCAATGCCACACCGATCTAACATGTAACACCTCATATCACTTTGCGGCCTCATGCACGGTATTCCCACGGATGACGCCTTACCAGGCCCGGGATCGTTTGCGTATTTTGGCACACGTGTATGATAGTGTCGCTAGCATCCATATGACAAGGAGCCCGGGCTGACATGGCTAGTCGTGAACCCAAAGTGGCGCTAACTTACAGGGACAGGCATACATGACCCAGCAACGAACGTGTCGGTCATCACCAAGTGAATCCGGGCTGTAGCAGCTGGGCTAGCAGGACTCCGGAGAATCCGGGCTATAACAGGCTAACAGGACTCTGGTAGACACCACGTGACATTTCCCCGAAGGGACAGACATAGGATCGAAGAAGGACACATGCCGGCCAGCCTATGTGTTCCGGAGTAGTAGCAAGCTACCATGGCTCAGTGGAAGCACTAGGAGACATTTCGCGGTAAGAGAGGCTACCAAGGATAAACAACTAGATAGTCAGATCCCACACATACCAAGCATTTCAATAACATACACATAGTATGCTCAATATGTGCAAGTACAACATGGCATCACAACATGACTCTACAACTCAAGTATCTTATTCAATAGGCTCTGAGGAGCGAGATATTACAAACATGGGTCTCTTGACCCAACATTCAGAGTGTACAAGTCAAAGCACAAACGGAAGCTTAACATGTCTGAGTACAGACATCTACAAATGAAAAAGGCTGAGAAGCCTGACTATCTGCCAGATCCTGCCGAGGGCACAAGATCGTAGTTGAGGTAACAAGCTAAATGTTGAAGTCCACGAGGAACTACTAGTGAGATGGAAGTCTCTGGAAAAACATAAAATAGGCAAACGTGAGTACAAATGTACCCAACAAGACTTACATTAGAACTAACTACATATGCATCATTATCAACAAAGGGGATGGTGGAGTTTAACTGCAGCAAGCCAGCTTTGACTCGGTGGCTATCCTGAACTACGACTGCAAGTAACTCTTTGAGGTGGCGCACACGAGTCCACATATTCACCAACCAATACGCCACTATGGATCCGCTCCCGTCTTCCTACGAGAACGCCATCCATAGCACTCACACTTATCTTGCGCATTTTAGAGTATCCACTTTCACTTGTCTATGAAATGTACAGGCAACCCAGAAGTCCTTCACCGCGGACACAGCTATTTGAATAGATCATATTAACCCTGCAGGGGTGTACTTCTTCACACACGCTCTCGCCACTTACCGCCATGTACATGTCATGTATCTCGGCAACCTTCAAGCGGAAGCCTGGCGAGGGTGTCGGCCATGACCTAACTAACCACACAAGTCTCTAGTCCAGGTTTATCGCCTATTCGGGTTGCATCCGCAAGGAGATCCGGCCGGGGTGTCACTCACGGCCCCAAACGATGTGAGCAGGGTTCCCAAGCCCACCATCCATGTGCCACTTGGTACACCGTGCCACTGCACCTAGTCTGTCCCAAGCCCACTTGTACTGGGTGCCACTTGGTAGACTACTAGGAATACCTACAAACACCAGAAACTCGTTGCAACTCCTGGACAGAGATTGAGTTGATTAATAAGTCGAGAGAGCTTGGAGCGCCCGGAGCCCAATGTGTGGTAGTAACTGTTCATGGATCACAAACACAGAACTCAGTTCCTGAGGACAGTTTCAATGAGACAACCCACCATGTACTCGTACATGGCCTCTCACCGCTACCTTTACCAAATCGTGTTCACACACCTTGCTCACCCATAGTAGGACATGTTCACACACCTCTGATTCATCCCCGATGAATCAGACCTGACTCAACTCTAAGCAGTAGCAAGCATGACAAACAAGCATGAATGCGTAGGCACAATAGGGCTCAAACAACTCCTACTCATGCTAGTGGGTTTCATCTATTTACCGTGGCAATGATAGGTCATGCAGAGGATAAAGGGGTTCAACTACCTCAGCAAATAACAGATATGTCATTGTTGTCCTAATGTAGTAAAAGAGAGCAGGAGCAAGAGAGTGGGATTGTATCAGAATGAACAAGGGGGTTTTGCTTGCCTGGCACTTCTGAAGATAGTATAGCTCTTCATTAGTATCATCGAACTCATTATCGAAACGTCGTCTACTGAGAGGGGACAAAAACCGGCAAACAAGGAAGAACACAATCAATGCAATGCACAATATGATGCATGATCATGACATGTCAATATGCTGTGATTTGAGCTAATGTAGCTAGCAACAGATTAAATGGAGTTGGTTTGAATCCAATATTCAAATTCAAGCTCCATATGTGGATATCCAAATGCCATTTATATGATTTGTACTAAACAGCGGTCATAAGTTGTTCTATCATGCATGAAACTAGTACAGATGGTTAGATTGGATTTTTCTGATCATTTTTCATATATAAATTATTTCATTCTAACTTACGGTTGAATTTATATGAATTTTTGAAGTTTACAGTATTTTTTGGAATTTCTAATTATTTCTGATTTATTTTAATTCCAGAAAAAGCTTTAATGCGTCAGCACTGCGTCATGCTGACCTCAGCAGGTCAACAGACCCGGTCCAGGTTAAACCTGACGCGTGGGGCCCGCCGGTCAGTGAGCTAGTGCTGCCTACGGTCACAGACAGGTGGGCCTGGTCAACAGCCACGTCAGTGTAGTCAACACTGACGTGTGGGCCCACTAGGTTAGTTAAAGCTAAGCAGAAAATGTAATCTATGTTAATTAGGTCGTGGGGCCCATGAGTCAGTGGCCTAGGGGGTTGGTTAGTGTGCGGGGGTTAGCCGCTAACGACGATCACATCGGATTCGCCGGCGGTTAGACGACGACAACGACCCAGAGCAGCGGTGGCTCGCCGGAGTGGCGCCAGGGGCCACAGTTGGGTGCGTTGAGGGCACCTGGAGGTAGCCTGCGCTCCCGCGCATCCAGCGGAGGCAGCGGCAGGTCACGGGGTGGTCGGAGCTCGCTGGAAGTGAGCTCGCGGCGGCATCAGAGTTCGGGTGAGTGCGGGGTTAGCATGTGCGTTAGGCTCCTGGTGGCTTCCTAAGCGCGGTGACACGCTCCGAATTGAGCTCAAGCGGTAGCAGTGACAGCGGCGACATGGCCGGCGACAGGGGAAGCTCGGCCACGGCAGTTGCTGATGCTAGGGGTCGAAAGGGACGGAGGTAACGAGGGAGAAAGGACGGAGATCTCACAGCGCATCGATGGGTAGGCGCTGCATGCTCGGGGAAGGCCGCAGGCGAATCGGTGGCGGCGGTCGACGATGCCCGAGCTTGAAGACGAAGACGATGTTGACGATTCAAGGCCTCCGAGATCGTATGCGTCAGCGTGGAGACGATACAGACGTCTGCGGGGCGTCTCGACACAAAGGAGAGGAGAGGCGGTGGCTATGACCGCGGCGAATGTCGTCGGTGGCGATGGCGGCGCTCGGGTTCGGGCGAGAGAGAGGGAGCAGAGGGGAGGAGTGCCTCGGGGAAGAGTGAGAGGGGTCGGGGGTGCGTGTCGACGTCCAGGGCGTCCAGAGCGTCAAGGGGGAGCAGCAAGGAGGAGGTGGCCGGGGCGCGTGGCCGCGCGCACGAGGCACACGCCCGGTGTCCTTCTGTCACGAGGAAGACAACAGGGGAGGGCCCAAGAGGGCTGTGCTGGCTTTGCCTAGCTGGGGTGCTATAGGGCCTGGCCAGGTAAGTTCCTTTCTTTTTATTAATTCATGTTTTCTATTATTTCTGTAACTTGATGGCTTTATTAAAAATACTTAGGCACACTAAAAAATCACCAAACTGCTCATGGCCACTGTTTGGAATATATCCAACATGGAATATTTCAGTTTAGGATTATTAGGACATTTTAAATATTTTATAGTATTTAAATGTCCAAATTCAAATATAGTATGAATTAATTCAGAGCCCAAATATGTCATGGAAAAATGTGCATCACCTCTGGCTACTGTTTACAGTATTTTCCATAAATGATGAACATTTTTGAAAGCCATTTGGGTTCATTGAAAAATATTTTTAGTTGAACCTATTCGAATTGATTTAGTGCTAGGGCCATGGTCATCCCCACTACAAAATTCCTTTGAATTCAAACATGATGCATGGATGCAGATGCAACTATTTACAAACAATTCTGGGGCTATGACAACTCACCCCCACTAAACAAGAATCTCGTCCCGAGATTCTAGACGTGAGGTAAGAAGATAAAGGGGACACAAAGCCAACAGAATCTTCACGATCCAGGTTGCACCTCATAAGGACGTTGATTCCTTGCATCACGTTGATCCTGACATCCTTGCCTTCGAGATCTTTGTCCAACACGATGACGATAGGAGGAACTCTATAGGAATCGATGTCCTCGAAGATCGAGCACTCAAGATGAACTCATGGAATGAGACATAGGAACATCTCTTGAGTTGAGACATGAAGCATTCATCCAAAGGGATGGAGTGGAACAGATGACGAGGGTGCACTAGGTGGACAACAATTCCACACTTAAGAGGGTGGTGAACGGTTGTCAACATAGCAAGGATTTGAGTTGCCAAGATACCATAATGAGACACCTTAGGGAAGGTGACTCGTAGAATTATTTCCTTAAGTGGCAAAAAGAATTACTTTTGATTCAGAGATCATTGAAACTCTTTACACCGGCCTAAGGCAAAACACAATCGATCATTTGAAGGAGTTTAAAAGAATGACATACTCGGACCAGAATGGATGATGTGGATTACCTTGTTGAAGACAACACAAGGGGTGATTTTGCTTATCACCGGAAATGAATGAGACCCATGGTAGGCTGGCACAACGACGGTGCTAGCTGGGAACAACAAGCAAATACTTGGAATGAAACTAGTAACTGGGCGAAACCCAACAGTAGAGAGTGAGTCCACTGTAGAAAAGTTATAGCATAACCAAGGAAACTGGGAGCAATCTCAGTTAGTGCCGATGAAAACACCTAGCGCTTGCGCGTGCTCTCAAGAACTTGAGCATTTGCATATTCCTCAAGGCTTTACCAATAACCGTGTCAAGGATCCCGGCAACACAACATACTACCATGATGAATGGTGATGGACAATGCAGATGCAAAGGAAGATAACACCTTCTCAGATTTCACCTTAGCAAGGCCAAGGAAACAAAATCTGGATGATCGACCGAGAGACATTTAGCACTCGGCTTCTAATGTTCTCCTTGATGTTCTACATACCACAGTCGTACTTAAGGCATTTGTTGGAAATATGCCCTAGAGGCAATAATAAAAGATTATTATTATATTTCCTTGTTCATGATAATTGTCTTTATTCATGCTACAATTGTATTATCAGGAAATTGTAATACACGTGTGAATATATATACCATAATATGTCCCTAGTAAGCCTCTAGTTGACTAGCTCGTTGATCAACAGACAGTCATGGTTTCCTGACTATGGACATTAGATGTCATTGATAACGGGATCACATCATTAGGAGAATGATGTGATGGACAAGACCCAATCCTAAGCATAGCACAAGATCGTGTAGTTCGTTTGCTAGAGCTTTTCCAATGTCAAGTATCTTTTCCTTAGAGCATGAGATCGTGTAACTCCCGGATACCGTAGGAGTTCTTTGGGTGTACCAAATGTCACAACGTAACTGGGTGACTATAAAGGTGCACTACAGGTATCTCCGAAAGTGTCTGTTGGGTTGACACAGATCGAGACTCGGATTTGTCACTCCGTATGACGGAGAGGTATCTCTGGGTCCACTCGGTAAAGCATCATCATAATGAGCTCAAAGTGACCAAGTGTTTGGTCACGGGATCATGCAATACGGTACGAGTAAAGTGACTTGCCGGTAACCATATTGAACGAGGTATTGGGATACCGACGATCGAATCTCGGGCAAGTAACATACCGATTGACAAAGGGAATTGTATACGGGGTTGCTTAAATCCTCGACATCGTGGTTCATCCGATGAGATCATTGTGGAACATGTGGGAGCCAACATGGGTATCCAGATCCCGCTGTTGGTTATTGGCCGGAGAGCTGTCTCGGTCATGTCTGCATGATTCCCGAACCCGTAGGGTCTACACACTTAAGGTTCGGTGACGCTAGGGTTATTAGGAAGACTTGTATGTGATTACCGAATGTTGTTCGGAGTCCCGGATGAGATCCCGGACATCACGAGGAGTTCCGGAATGGTCCAGAGGTGAAGATTTATATATGGGAAGTTGACATACAGTCACCAGAAAGTTTCGGGGCATATCGGTATTGTACCGGGGCCACCGGAGGGGTTCCGGGGGTCCACCGGGAGGGGCCACCTCTCTCGGAGGGCCTAATGGGCCGTAGTGGGCAGGGAACCAGCCCCTGGAGGCTGGGCGCGACCCCCCTTGGGCCCATGCGCCTAGGGTTGGGGGGGAAACCCTAGTGGGGGTGCCCCCCTTGCTTGGGGGGCAAGCCCCCTCCCTTGGCCGCTGCCCCCCCTCTAGATCTCATCTAGAGGGGGCCGGACCCCTTCCCCCTTCCCCTATAAATAGAGGGGCGAGGGGAGGGCTGCATACAACATCCAAGGCGCAGCCCCTCCCCTCCCCAACACCTCTCCTCCTCCGTTAAGAGCTTAGCGAAGCCCTGCCGAAGTACTGCCTCTCCACCACCACCACGCCGTCGTGCTGCTGCTGGAGCCTTCTTCTTCAACCTCTCCTTCGCCCTTGCTGGACGAAGAAGGAGGAGACATCATCCGCTCCGTACGTGTGTTGAACGCGGAGGTGCTGTCAGTTCGGCACTTGGTCATCGGTGATTTGGATCACGGCGAGTACGACTCCATCATACCCGTTCTCTTGAACGCTTCTGCTCGCGATCTACAAGGGTATGTAGACGCACTCCTATCACTCGTTGCTTAGATGAACTCATAGATGGATCTTGGTGAAACCGTAGGAAAAAATTTATTTTCTGCAACGTTCTCCAACAGCATTAATGTGGCCATCAAGTATAGGTCGGACTTCGGGAGCTCAAGAATCCATAAGGAATAACTATGGAAGTAAATCCTACGAAATCCTTATGGGGAGGTGGCCAACTTCCTCAATCAAGATACTACAATAATGGACCTTCCGGCTGGGTGTGTTGGCCACGACATCCACTTTACCGGGTTACAGAGAGACCAACATTATAGTTCTTGGGAAATGTTCCAACCATCAAGTCTGCCTGAGATTCAGATCTGGTGGTGTCAGAATATTCCAGACTCGTCAAGTCCAGAAAAATGAAAGTTTGCAACACAAATCGACGAGATGGCGTTGCGAGATTCTCGGGAGATGAACTATGATAGCAAGCTCCAAAACATGAGCCGGTTCTGCCACACACATGTCACACCCAATATGTGATACTATCCTAAAGAGACTCGAAGGTCCCACCAAGGATAGAACCGCATATTGATACGCTTTTGCAAGGTGGATATCATCACATCAACATTACATAATAGATGGGGATACATACAAGAGGCATACAATGCCACACGAATACAACATCATCACACACAAGAGCACCATCCAACTACGGATGAAACACAAACAGAAACTCAAACGACATCCACCCTGCTAGGCCAGGCTACCGACCTGGAACCTATCCCTTGATCGAAGAAGAAGCAGAAGAAGAACTCCAAAACAAGCAAACATCGCTCTCGCGTCAAGATCATCGCATAACCTGTACCTTCAACTGTTGTTGTAGTAATCTGTGAGCCACGAGGACTCAGCAATCCCATTACCATGGGTATCAAGACTAGCAAAGCTTAAAGGGAAAGGAAGGGGTAAAGTCGTGAGGTTGCAGCAGCGACTAAGCATATATGGTGGCTCACATACGCAAAACAGAGCGAGAAGAGAGCAAACGGAACGGTCGTGAAGCTAGCAATGATCAAGAGGTGATCCTGACTCCTACTTGCGTCAAACAAAATCCAAAACCGTGTTCACTTCCCGGACTCCGCCGAAAAGAGACCATCACGGCTACACACGCGGTTGATGCATTTTAATTCGAATCTGGTGTCAAGTTATCTACAACCGGACATTAACAAATTCCCATCTGCCACATAACCGTGGGCACGGCTCTCGAAAGTTTATACCTTGCAGGGGTGTCAAAACTTAGCCCATGATAAGCTCTCGCGATCAACGAAGGATATACCTTCTCCCAGGAAGACCCGATCAGTCTCGGAATCCCGGTTTACAAGACATTTCAACAATGGTAAAACAAGACCAGTAAAGCCGCCTGATGTGCCGACAAATCCCGATAGGAGCTGCACATATCTCGTTCTCAGGGCACACCGGATAAGCAAGCGTACAGGTACCAACGTAACCCAAGTTGCCAAGGGATGGTCCCGCACGGTGCTCTAGTTTGGACCAACACTCGGAGGAGCACTGGCCCGGGGGGGTAAATAAAGGTGACCCTCAGGCTTCCGAAACCCAAGGGAAAAAGGGCTAGGTGAGGCAAATGGTAAAACCAAGGTTGGGCCTTGCTGGAGGAGTTTTATTCAAAGCGAACTATCAAGGGGGTCCCATAAATCACCCAACCGCGTAAGGAACGCAAAATGAAGGAACATAACACCGGTATGACGGAAACTAGGGCAGCAAGAGTGGAACAAAACACCAGGCATAAGGCCGAGTCTTCCACCCTTTACCAAGTATATAGATGCATTAATTAAATAAGATATATTGTGATATCCCAACATAATCCTTTCCACCATGGAGCAATCTTCAACTTCACCTACAACTAACAACGCTATAACAGGGGCTGAGCAAAAGCGGTAACATAGCCAAGCAACGGTTTGCTAGGAAGGGTGAAAAGATTAGGGGCTGACATGGCAATTTGGGAAGGCTTGAAGAACAAGTGATAGGAAGCACAACATAGCGATAGAACAAAGCAACTAGCATAGCAATGATAGTAGTGAGATCCAAGGTGATGGTCATCTTGCCTGAAATCCCGCTAGGAAGAAGAACGAGTCCATGAAGAAGATGAAGCCACGAAGATGAACCAAGCGTAGACGAACGAATCCTCACGATCGCAACGAAACAGGAACTAACAAGAAGGAGCACAACCGGAAAGAAGGAAACATCATGGTAAACACACAAGCATAATCATGGCAAGATGCACAATCAAGTATGATGCATGTCTGGTTTAAAGAGGCATGTCATGCCAAAGTGCAACAAATAATACTACAAGTTAAGTGGAGCTCAATATGCAACGCGTTGCATATTGTCGAAACACCACTTTCAGTTATTTAGTTCTCTCTCGTATAAGCTATCCAACAATATTAAATGTTGTTAAACATGGCAAGAGGTGAAGCATAGTAAAACTACCTAGCTAGGCAAGTTTAAATGAGGCCGGAAACAACAAACAACAATTCCGGAAAAACCTCATGTCCATATTTTGAATTAGCTACTGTTCTTCCCTAAACCACATTTTAGAGTTGTTAAACATGGAAAGTAATGTCACCATGTTAATCTATGCATTTTTCCACCCCATTTACATATAAAGTTTATTTAAAATTGAGCTACGGTTATTTAGTTATGAAATAAATCATTTTAACATGGCATTTGAGCAAATTTAAACAAACAGCATTTTAAACATTTTAAACATGGATGAAAGTGGGAAATTATTAATCTACACAAAATTCTAAGCATTTTACATATATAAAGTTTTTACATGTGATGCACAGATCATGAGTTATTAAATACATGAAGTGCAAGGGGGTTTCTGCAAATCTGTTAAATCACTGGATAAATGCTAAATTCGCAGAAGGAAAAAAACACACTGGGCCGAATCTGGATCACTGTAGGGCTGAACAGAGAGGAGGGGCTGCTGTGCTCACCATGGGCCAAGCCCAGTCGGTGGAGAGGGGAAGCAAGAGGCTGGAAGGGGGCGCTGGGCCTTGGGGAGGCGCTGGCCCACGCGCTGGTCAACGGGAGCGATGCGGGACGCTGCAACAAATGTATCGTCTCTGCTCCAACGGAATAGAGGAGCGGCGCGGCGAGGGACTCACAGCGGCGGGCGCAGCGGAGGAGGCCTGGACGGTGAGGTCGCCGGGGCCCTGGGCGGAGGAGGCGGCCGGAGGAAGCGGATCTGGGCGGCGAGGCAAGGACGAAGCTCCTGGGCATCGGGTCTCCATACCCGACGCTGAACACGGAGAGGGAGAGAGAGAAACGTGAGTGGGAGAGAAGAGAGCAGAAGGGAGAGATGGAGGGCAAGGGCGCCACAACCTGGTGGTGCTCGCCGGAGCAGCGGCGACGAGGAGGAAGACCTCGGGTGGCGACTGAGGGAATGGACAGGGCCGAGCGGCTCCACGGGAAGTCCGCGGCTGCGGGAGCGGATGAAGGCGGATGCGGGAGCTTCTGCTCCTGAGGTCGTGTTGATGAAGACGGCTGCGGTCGCCGGCCATCCAGGAGGCAGTGGAGGAAGAGCACACGCGAGCTGCGGCTGGATGGTGGGGAAGACGAGGAACGTGATGGTGGTGGTTGGGTTCGCCGGCGGCAACGACGCCGTGGAGAGAGGAGCAAACGGGAGGAGCTCCCTCTCGGTCGGAGCAGCAGGGATTTGTTGCTGGTTGGATGGCTGCGCAGATCGGGGGAGGAGGCTGCGGGAGCTGGTTGGAGGAAGGTAGTTGGCCTGATTGGGGATGGATCCCGAGGAGGATTCGGTGGAGTGGCGGCGGCGGCGGTTGGGAGGATGGGACAAGAGGCTAGATTTTAGGGATTGGTCTAGGGTTGGACTAATATATAGAGAAATGGAATTAGGTTAGACCCTACGATTTAGATCGGACGGTCGAGAAAATATAGGTTAGGACGTCCAATTAAGAAAATGGATATATTTTGTAGATGTTTGGGGATGATCCGGACCCAACGGTGACGATAGTCCGGTTCGGGTTTGGGGAAGTCTCGAACACGCGCGAGGGGTCTGCACTGTCCAAAGGGGTCAAACGGTCGGACAACAATGAACGGTTGCTCTCGAAAGGGATAACGAAGGCAAGGGGGGAACGCGGCAACTACGAACGAATGCAAGCTTTATGAAAACATGCAGATGCAATGCGCATGATGCTATGAGATGAAATGCATAACATGAACAAAATGCATAATGAAAACAAAAACCCGACCACGAAGGAAATATCGTATCGCATCTCCGGAAAAGGCAAGAGTTGGAGTTACGAATATGGAAAGTTGTATCCGGGGCATTACAACACTCCACCACTACGAGAGGATCTCGTCCCGAGATCCAAGGACGGCACCGGAGAAAAGCGGAAGAGGAAGAGAAGATGTAAAGCTAAGTTGCTTCTTCGACAAACGAGTGAAACCATGAACCTTGAGAGGTTGAGCAAAATGAAAGAAAGAAAACAACGAAGATGAACAAAGTTGAAAACACTCCGTTGGAAAAGAGGAACAAGGGACACGACAAGAACCAAGAGGTTTAGTGATAAGATAGATATTGAAACCACTCCAGTTAAAACTAGTTAGAGAAGGAATAAGATTGATATAATTTCGGCAGCACTCCGACTGAAAGAAGAAGGAAAACTTGATAACATGAAAAGAACTTGAAGAGATGACACAACACTCTGATTAAATGGATAAGAAAGAAAAGAACACGATCCTCACAAAACGAGGTGATGAGTGAAGAGCACAGCATCACAATGCCTCTGTAACGAAAGAATAGAAGTTAGACCATTGGGATAAAGGGACGAAGAAGAAAATGACAACTTTTGCCACAAGAGAACTTGGAAAGCACCCTTGCAAAGTAGGATTTAATGGAGTTGTTGGAAAATCAACAACTAAAGGCACAAGCTTGTTATGGGCTTATGGCAAACATCTCAAAATGATGAGGTGACAACCGGCCACCGATGGAAACAGTTAATTGGATTGAGATCAGCAAGGAGATGAAAACTCCTTTTAATGAGAGAATAGGAGGAAACTTGGATTATTGATAGGCACCACAATTAGAAACATTCCTTAGGGAAGGCTTTAGGTGTAACCTAAACCAAGATAACTCCAAGGAAGAAAGTGATGGGTTTAAAATATGTCATTCTTGAAAACTTGTGAATCATGAAACACGAAGGGAATTGTCAAGAATGGCATAACACCGCCTCAAGAGATAAGGTAGAAAGAATTGCACTTCGAAATGCAAGATGAAGAATACTTGAGCTCCTCAAATCAAAACATGTGTTGAGCACCATGTTTATTTTAGAGTATAGCTTGGCAGATCATAACTTCAAGATAAATCTTGAAGAACAATTGAAGAATGAAAAGAATCCTTGAGGAACCACCATGTAGAGCCTCCATGAAGAACTCCGGTAATAAAAGGATGACAGAAAGAAAGAGAGGTTGACAACACAAGGTGAAGCCTTGTAGTGATTTAGATGGCGCTTCGCGACGATATAACCGAGAAAACTTGGAGCTCCGAAAAAAGAAAAGATGAAACACTAGAAACGAGAATTACTTCATCATGAACAATCTACGGAAGCAAAGAATTGAATCACCTCGAGGAAATAAGAATAAGATTTATTGTATGCTTATCCTTCATCAAATTAAATTGATGACAAGCAATGGATTTGGCATACCACTTATTCCCATTGAAAAAGGATTAAGAGAGATATAGTGTAAACTTGAGAAGGTCTTCATGAACCACCGGTAGGATTGAAAAGAACAAATGAATTAATATGATAATCAAAGAAAAAGAATCTTGAAAGAACCACCATAAGAATTGAAAAAGAGGGTAGCAAGGGCACAATTCACCGGAAGGAATTTGAAAACAAATGAAGATATTTGGAGGGATTTAGATACCTGATAACAAAGAGATCATGAACTGATTAGAGGATATTGGAACGATTCACCGGAAGAATTTTAGATCGAGAGCTGAACGCTGAGAATTAATAATTCTGAGATGATTTGCTCCGGAGAATGAAATTGAAAAGACTCCTGAATTACTCCGGATGGTGAAACAAACCAAAAACAATTATGAGAGGATGGCATCAAGCTTGAACCATGAATCTTTGGAAGAACGGGCCAAGATTTAGGAGAAATCCTTCTTTGGTCTTCAAATGTTGAGAATGATGATGAGAAACCACCATGAATTGTTGAGATACTCCGAAATGAAGAATAGAAAGGTTTAATCAAAGATGAAAAGAATTTGAAAACGATCTTGGAGAAGGCATATGACTGATGGAATCCATTCTTACGTCACACTTTGAAATGAATTTGGGAATGGCTCCGAGAAAATTAGATCCTGGGGGAAAAACCTGTGGGTTAGGGCCCACTCAAAAGAAAACACCGTTGGAAATGATTTTAAAGAGAGATTGCATTGATTGAATTAAATGACTTGAAAGTGATAATAATCTCTAAATAGCTTGAACGGATTGATAATGGAGACACAAATCTTCTGAGATATCTTTAGCACTCCGGATACGAATAGAGAGAGGTGAATGATTATGAGATGCACTGTCATGGGATAGCATCTGAAACAAGGAAAGGGATATGATCAACACCGAAAGCTTGAGTTAAATCCACCGGAAAAGAATACGAGAATGAAGAATGATGAACTTGAAGCTGTTGAGCATCTTCATGGGAAATCATCGGATAAGAACATTGAAAGAAAAGAATGAAGAGACTTCTCACAAATAAAAGGATACATGATTAAGAAATCTGAGTCCTTGAAGAAAAAGGGTGGGAGGGCAGGAAAACAAAGGCAACTTGGGGAAGATGGAACGAACACCATTGAGAAAACTTAGAATTGAACTTGCGGATGTTGAAAATGATCGGATCCACTTGAAGAGAAGCACACCGGTTGGAAAGAATTGACATGACAATCTCGATGATCAAGAAGGGTTACCACTCTCATAGAAATATGAGAACACCGGTTAGGAAAGGTATGGAATCAACACTTGACATTGAAGCCACTCGAATACCAGAAATAAAAACAAAACAAAGGATTTGGCTTGCAGAATAAGCTGGAAACAAACATATGATAGAGATTTACCCAATCCCATATCATGCATCTATTGGAACGATATCCTAGGAGATACTTGAATTCCCACCTATAAACTCCCAAAACTTTCTGGGGAAGCAATATATCTCACCCAAACTAACAATCCCTACATCCAGCTGTATCCATCCGTAAACACATAACCAAGAAAACTCCGGAAATCGTGTACCTCAACCTTCGAAAAGCATCTATTATACAAGCTATGGCAATACTCCCGAACTCCGCAGTACTGGGTGGCGTCGAGGTTATCTCACCAACAACTGCATAAAAGAGATTTTCGATGTCGGCAAAACTCAGGTATTCCAGAAATGCAACAATAAAATTGTGACGACAACACCTCGGAGCTCAACTCCCCGGGACACTGCCACAACCCGTAAATGTCAGAGGCACCAAGAACAATGTTCCCGTCACAATAATATCGGAACGATTCCAAGATACCCGCGAGATCCTAAAAAATGTGAGAAAAATTGAGGAGAGGAAAGATAAAACATCTACGTCGAGAGTCCTCACCAGAGCAACGAAGGGGGCTGAGGAGTAAAAAGAATCCTACTCTCCGATATATATAATCCTAAGACTCAAAATAGTTTTCTTCTAGACTCAACAACGGCCAACAATCAAGGGGGCTCCTATGGTCGGTCGAGGCTCTGATACCAACTTGTCATGCCCAATATGCGATACTATCCAAAAGAGACTCGAAGGTCCCACCAAGGATAGAACCGCATATTGATACGCTTTTGCAAGGTGGATATCATTACATCAACATTACATAATAGATGGGGATACATACAAGAGGCATACAATGCCACACGAATACAACATCATCATACACAAGAGCACCATCCAACTACGGATGAAACACAAACAGAAACTCAAACGACATCCACCCTGCTAGGCCAGGCTGTCGACCTGGAACCTATCCCTTGATCGAAGAAGAAGCAGAAGAAGAACTCCAAAACAAGCAAACATCACTGTTGCGTCATGATCATCGCATAACCTGTACCTGCAACTGTTGTTGTAGTAATCTGTGAGCCACGAGGACTCAGCAATCCCATTACCATGGGTATCAAGACTAGCAAAGCTTAAATGGAAAGGAAGGGGTAAAGTGGTGAGGTTGCAGCAGCGACTAAGCATATATGGTGGCCAACATACGCAAAAGAGAGCGAGAAGAGAGCAAACGGAACGGTCGTGAAGCTAGCAATGATCGAGAGGTGATCCTGAACTCCTACTTATGTCAAACATAACCCAAAACCTTGTTCACTTCCCGGACTCCGCTGAAAAGAGACCATCAAGGCTACACACGCGGTTGATGCATTTTAGTTCGAATCTGGTGTCAAGTTATCTACAACCGGACATTAACATATTCCCATCTGCCTCATAACCGCGGGCACGGCTCTCGAAAGTTTATACCCTGCAGGGGTGTCCCAACTTAGCCCATGATAAGCTCTCGCGATCAACGAAGGATATACCTTCTCCCAGGAAGACACGATGAGTCTTGGAATCCCGGTTTACAAGACATTTCGACAATGGTAAAACAAGACCAGCAAAGCCGCCCGATGTGCCGACAAATCCCGATAGGAGCTGCACATATCTCATTCTCAGGGCACACCGGATAAGCGAAGCATATAGGTACCAACGTAACCCAAGTTGCCAAGGGACGGTCCCGCACGGTGCTCTAGTTTGGACCAACACTCGGAGGAGCACTGGCCCGGGGGGAGGGGGGTTAATAAAGATGACCCTCGGGATCTGGAAACCCAAGGGAAAAAGGGCTAGGTGAGGCAAATGTTAAAACCAAGGTTGGGCCTTGCTGGAGGAGTTTTATTCAAAGTGAACTGTCAAAGGGGTCCCATAAATCACCCAACCGCGTAAGGAACGCAAAATCAAGGAACATAACACCGGTATGATGGAAACTAGGGCGGCAAGAGTGGAACAAAACACCAGGCATAAGGCCGAGTCTTCCACCCTTTACGAAGTATATAGATGCATTAATTAAATAAGAGATATTGTGATATCCCAACATAATCCTTTCCACTATGGAGCAATCTTCAACTTCACCTACAACTAACAACGCTAAAAGAGGGGCTGAGCAAAAGCGGTAACATAGCCAAGCAACGGTTTGCTAGGAAGGGTGAAAAGGTTAGGGGCTGACATGGCAATTTGGGAAGGCTTGAAGAACAAGTGATAGGAAGTGCAGCATAGCGATAGAATGAAGCAACTAGCATAGCAATGATAGTAGTGAGATCCAAGGTGACGGTCATCTTGCCTGAAATCCCGCTAGGAAGAAGAACGAGTCCATGAAGAAGATGAAGCCACGAAGACGAACCAAGCGTAGACGAACGCATCCTCACGATTGCAACGAAACAGGAACTAACAAGAAGGAGCACAACCGGAAAGAAGGAAACGTCATGGTAAACACACAAGCATAATCATGGCATGATGCACAATCAAGTATGATGCATGTCCGGTTTAAAGAGGCATGTCATGGCAAAGTGCAACAAACAATACTACAAGTTAAGTGGAGCTCAATATGCAACGCGTTGCATATTGACGAAACACCACTTTGAATTATTTAGTTTTCTCTCGTTTAAGCTATCCAACAATATTAAATGTTGTTAAACATGGCAAGAGGTGAAGCATAATAAAACTACCTAGCTAGGCAAGTTTAAATGAGGCCGGAAACAACAAACAACAATTCCGGAAAAACCTCATGTCCATATTTTGAATTAGCTACTGTTCTTCCCTAAACCACATTTTATAGTTTTTAAACATGGAAAGTAATGTCACCATGTTAATCTATGCATTTTTCCACCCCATTTACATATAAAGTTTATTTAAAATTGAGCTACGGTTATTTAGTTATGAAATAAATCATTTTAACATGGCATTTGAGCAAATTTAAACAAACAGAATTTTAAACATTTTAAACATGGATGAAAGTGGGAAATTATTAATCTACACAAAATTCTAAGCATTTTACATATATAAAGTTTTTACATGTGATGCACAGATCATGAGTTATTAAATACATGAAGTGCAAGGGGGTTTCTGCAAATCTGTTAAATCACTGGATAAATGCTAAATTCGCAGAAGGAAAAAACACACTGGGCCGAATTTGGATCACTGTAGGGCTGAACAGAGAGGAGGGGCTGCTGTGCTCACCGTTGGCCAAGCCCAGTCGGTGGAGAGGGGAAGCGAGAGGCTGGAAGGGGGCACTGGGCCTTGGGGAGGCGCTGGCCCACGCGCTGGTCAACGGGAGCGATGCGGGGCGCTGAAACAGTTGTCTCGTGTCTGATCCAACGAAACAAAGGAGCGGCGCGGCGAGGGACTCGCAGCGACGGGCGCGGCGGAGGAGGCCCGGATGGTGAGGTCGCCGGGGCCCTGGGCGGAGGAGGCGGCCCGAGGAAGCAGATCCGGGCGGCGAGGCAAGGACGAAGCTCCTGGGCATCGGGGCTCCATACCCGACGCTGAACACAGAGAGGGAGAGAGAGAAATGTGGGCGGGAGAGAAGAGAGCAGAAGGGAGAGATGGAGGGCAGGGGCGCCACAACCTGGTGGTGCTCGCCGGAGCAGCGGCGACGAGGAGGAAGACCTTGGGTGGCGACTGAGGGAATGGACAGAGCCGAGCGGCTCCACGGGACGTCCGCGGCTGCGAGAGCGGATGGAGGCGGTTGCGGGAGCTTCTGCTCCTGAGGTCGCGTGGATGAAGACGGCTGCGGTCGCCGGACATCCAGGAGGCAGTGGAGGAAGAGCACATGCGAGCTACAGCTGGATGGTAGGGAAGACGAGGAACGTGATGGTGGTGGTTGGGTTTGCCGGCGGCAACGACACTGTGGAGAGAGGAGCAAATGGGAGGAGCTCCCTCTCGGTCGGGACAGCAGGGAATTCTTGCTGGTTGGATGGCTGCGCAGAGCGGGGGAGGAGGCTGCGGGAGCTGTTTGGAGGAAGGTAGCTGGCCTGAGTGGGGATGGATCCCGAGGAGGATTCGGTGGAGTGGCGGCGGCGGCGGTTTGGAGGATGGGACAAGAGGCTAGATTTTAGGGATTGGTCTAGGGTTGGACTAATATATAGAGAAATGGAATTAGGTTAGACCCTACGATTTAGATTGGACGGTCGAGAAAAATATAGGTTAGGACGTCCAATTAAGAAAATGGAGATATTTTGTAGATGTTTGGGGATGATCCGGACCCAACGGTGACGATAGTCCGGTTCGGGTTTGGGGAAGTCTCAGACACGCGCGAGGGGTCTGCACTGTGCAAAGGGGTCAAACAGTCGGACAACAATGAATGGTTGCTCTCGAAAGGGATAACAAAGGCAAGGGGGGAACGCGGCAACTACAAACGGATGCAAGCTTTATGAAAACATGCAGATGCAATGCGCATGATGCTATGAGATGAAATGCATAACATGAACAAAATGCACAATGAAAACAAAAACCCGACTACGAAGGAAATATCATATCGCATCTCCGGAAAAGGCAAGAGTTGCAGTTACGAATATGGAAAGTTGGATCCGGGGCGTTACAACACATGTGGACACACTTCCGTAGACAAGCATGACCACGTAGTAGTCTTATGATGAAACACTGCCGAGTTCTGGTTGGGAACCATCATTGAAGATAATGAAGTCTTGTGCATGTCCGTCTGGGCCCTTCGGGAATAGCATTTGAACTTCTTATCCTTGAACGAATCAATAATTGGCTTTGTGTGCTAGGAATACATATGGAATGGAGATGATCAGTCTATCAAACCATAGAATACTTCGCACATGCGTGACTGAATTGGGATGATTCCAAAGGAAGCAAAAAACAAACTTTCTCGTATTCACGGCGGCAACTTACATCAGATACACGTGAATTAGAGGAAGTCTCTTCTCTCATCCAAACATATACCTCAGGGACGGAACTCAAAGGCATTGTTTACAAAGTTTCCAACACTAGTTTAATGTCCAACATAATCATGGAGAAGATAAGGATGTTGTCGATGGGCTCAACAACAATTCATCCAGGTTTCCATGAAGGAGTTCCATAATTATGTGAACAAGTGATAGCATTGGTCAGACCCAAAAGATATAATGGTGTATGCTCGAGGGATCAACCACGAGTAAGACAACATTATGAATATCGTTGGTTCTTGTCTGATTTGATGATAGCCCATACTCAAATCAAAGGTTGGATAAAATGATAGGTCCATTAACTGATCACGAGGGTCAGTCGATGAAAATATCAACTTTCTTCAACACACATACAAGATATCCCTTAAAATGAACTAAGTCGGACAAGCTTTTATCTTCCAACTCTCCAAGTTGTTGTTTGGCTTAACCAACTAGCTCAGGGGTATCCAACATAGATTCTTGGAGAATGGGTGGTTTGGAGGAAAACCAACATGATCATGAACTCAACATAGCGGTCAGTTGACAACCTGGTAATACTTCTGAGAAGATATTCAGAACATCACGAACCACCGATATGTTACTAAGCTCGAGAACAATCTTGCTTTTCAGGGCAAGACGATATGATCAACAGAGCAAGGGTTTGAATAATCCTAACTCATTGATCAAAGAGTGCACCAGAAATAATGACTAGGAAGCACAATCAGTCTTAGTATGAGGGTTCAATAACCAACACTCTAAGAATGAAAATGTTGTCCATTTAACTACCAAGCAGCAAGGTTGCTAGGATTATTGATTTCACACATCACGATTCACTTGCCGGCACTCCGGTTGCGACAACACGGAACCGAGAAATGAATAATGATGGCAAGAAGTATCACTACGTCAAGAATCCATAAGAGAAGCTGCAATCCTCATGATATTCCTGATGTAAAGTGGGTAATACTTCTAGTAGAATAGATCAAAAGCTGTGTTGGCATTTTGATCTACGGAATACAACTACTTTGACCCAATCCTGGATGTGGACAAGGTACTGGACTTTGTTTCTCCTAGTCATTCCGGAATAGAATGGCTTGACGGACCACAAGAGTAATAGGTATCGATGAACGAATGCACGCATACTCTTGACTATCAATTGATAGACGAGGGTCGGAATACAACTAAAGAGAGACAACTCAAAGGAGCATATAACTTTCTGACTTGTGGATGCATAGATTAGTATGTCGAACCAAGTTCAACAGGTTTCTTCCAGATAACCATGCAGAGAAGGTAGAACTGGCAGAGTCACGGCATAGCATCGAGAACTCGTCAAGAGCACTTTGGTTGTGATCTTTGGTTCAAAGAACTTCTGCCATAAACGGTTCATAGTATTTGGAGGAAGGAAATACCACGGACCTCGAGACTAATGCAAAGGTCACTAATAACATAAAGGAACTAGCAAACACTATCGACATGAAGTAAGTAGTGTGAATCTCGGGTTCAGAAACCCAAAAATAGAATACCTACTAACTAAATGGCATCACGGGATGCTTTTGAGGATAACGACCGGAATCATCACACTGGGAACACAAAACATGGCTAGATTACTAGATGATCCCCTAAGACATCTAGGGTCATAATAATAGCTCCAACATATACATCGAGGCAATAGAATACCTCAACTCAGCAATTAGTGTGATTAACCTGGCCTAAAGGAGCATTGAAACCAAAGAGAAAAGATTTTGCAAATGCATCAGATTGTTTAGAAACCTGGGACGACTCGGACAGCATAACGGTTGTAAATGCTCAAAAAGATTTAGACATCCTGCAAAATGGTGGCATAACCACTCGATCTCATAGTATGAAGGTTCCGGGATCAACTGTCAACACACAGAAGTAGTAAGAATAGAACTGAGGCTTGAGTCCAACGATCCTATAAGTCTACGGATTAGTAACACGTGATCCTGATAGAAAGAAGAGAAGGCCTAGTTCCTTAACCCCGTAGGAAACATAAGATTACTCAGATCAGAGGGCATGAGGTATAAGGAGTAAAAAGAGCCTTACGTTCCATCCCACAATCAATTCCCTTATATAACTAAAGAATTTCTAGACTCAACTTTGACCAGTTTGGCTTGGTAATCCTACAGGTAGTCAATCTCTGATACCAAAGCTGTCAGGAACCTGACTAAATGCCACACCGATCTAGCATGTAACACCTCATATCACTTTGCAGCCTCACGCACGGTATTCCCACGGTGACGCCTTACCAGGCCCGGGGCCGTTTGTGCCTTTTGGAACACGTATATGATAGTGTCGCTAGCATCCATATGACAAGGAGCCCGGGCTGACATGGCTAGTCGTGAACCCAAAGTGGCACTAACTTACAGGGACAGGCATACATGACCCAGCAACGAACGTGTCGGTCATCAGCAAGTGAATCCGGGCTGTAGCAGCTGGGCTAGCAGGACTCCGGAGAATCCGGGCTGTAGCAGGCTAACAGGACTCCGGTAGACACCGCGTGACATTTCCTCGAACGGACAGACACAGGATCAAAGGAGGACACATGCCGGCCAGCCTATGTGTTCCCGAGCAGTAGCAAGCTACCATGGCTCAGTGGAAGCACTAGGAGACATTTCCCACTAAGAGAGGCTACCAAGGATAAACAACTATATAGTCAGATCCCACACATACTAAGCATTTCAATAACATACACACAGTATTCTCAATATGTGCAAGTACAACATGGCATCACAACATGACTCCACAACTCAAGTATCTTATTCAATAGGCTCTGAGGAGCGAGATATTACAAACATGGGTCTCATGACCCAACATTTAGAGCATACAAGTCAAAGCACAAACGGAAGCTTAACATGTCTAAGTACAGACATCTACAAATGAAAAAGGCTGAGAAGCCTGACTATCTGCCAGATCCTGCCGAGGGCACAAGATCGTAGCTGAGGTAACAAGCTAAACGTCGAAGTCCACGCGGAACTACTAGTGAGACGGAAGTCTCTGCAAAAACATAAAATAGGCAAATGTGAGTACAAATGTACCCAGCAAGACTTACATCAGAACTAACTACATATGCATCATTATCAACAAAGGGGATGGTGGAGTTTAACTACAGCAAGCCTGCTTTGACTCAGTGTCAATCCTGAACTACGACTGCAAGTAACTCTTTGAGGTGGCGCACACGAGTCCACATATTCACCAACCAATACGCCACTATGGATCCGCTCCCGTCTTCCTACGAGAACGCCATCCATAGCACTTACACTTATCGTGCGCATTTTAGAGTATCCACTTTCACTTGTCTATGAACTGTATAGGCAACCAAGAAGTCCTTTACCGCGAACACGGCTATTCGAATAGATCATATTACCCCTGTAGGGGTGTACTTCTTCACACACGCTCTCGCCACTTACTTCCATGTACACGTCATGTACCTCGGCAACCTTCAAGCGGAAGCCTGGCGAGGGTGTCAGCCACGACCCGACTAACCACACAAGTCTCTAGTCCAGGTTTATCGCCTATTCGGGTTCCATGCGCAAGGAGATCCGGCCGGGGTGTCGCTCACGACCCCAAATGATGTGAGTAGGGTTCCCAAGCCCACCATCCGGGTGCCACTTGGTACACCGTGCCACTGCACCATGTCTGTCCCAAGCCCACCTGTACCGGGTGCCACTTGGTAGACTACTAGCACAACCTACAAACACCAGAAACTAGTTGCAACTCCTGGACAGAGATCGAGTTGATTAATAAGTCGAGAGAGCTTGGAGCGCCCGGAGCCCAATGTGTGGTAGTAACTGTTCATGGATCACAAACACAGAACTCAGTTCCTGAGGACGGTTTCAATGAGACTACCCACCATGTACTCCTACATGGCCTCTCACCGCTACCTTTACCAAATCGTGTTCACACACCTTGCTCACACGTAGTAGGACATGTTCACACACCTCTGATTCATCCCCGATTAATCAGACCTGACTCAACTCTAAGATGTAGCAGGCATGACAAACAAGCATGAATGAGTAGGCACAACAGGGCTCAATCAACTCCTACTCGTGCTAGTGGGTTTCATCTATTTACTGTGGCAATGACAGGTCATGCAGAGGATAAAGGGGTTCAACTACCACAGCAAATAACAGATATGTCGTTGTTGTCCTAATATAGTAAAAGAGAGCATGAGCGAGAGAGTGGGATTGTATCGGAATGAACAAGGGGGTTTTGCTTGCCTGGCACTTCTGAAGATAGTATAGCTCTTCATCGGTGTCATCGTACTCATTGTCGGAACGTCGTCTACTGAGAGGGGACAAATACCGGCAAACAAGGAAGAACACGATCAATGCAATGCACAATATGATGCATGATCATGACATGTCCATATGCTGTGATTTGAGCTAATGCAGCTAGCAACAGATTAAATGGAGTTGGTTTGAATCCAAGATTCAAATTCAAGCTCCATATGTGGATATCCAAATGCCATTTATATGATTTGTACTAAACATCAGTCATAAGTTGTTCTATCATGCATGAAACTAGTACAGATGGTTAGATTGGATTTTTCTGATTATTTTTCATATATAAATTATTTCATTCTGAGTTACGGTTGAATTTATATGAATTTTTGAAGTTTAGACTATTTTCTGGAATTTCTAATTACTTCTGATTTATTTTAATTCCAGAAAAAGCTTTACTGCGTCATGGTGACCTAAGCAGGTCAACAGACCCGGTCCAGGTCAAACCTGACGCATGGGGCCCACCGGTCAGTGAGCCAGTGCTGCCTACGGTCACAGACATGTGGGCATGGTCAACAGCCACGTCAGCGTAGTCAACACTGACATGTGGGCCCACTTGGGTTAGTTAAAGCTAAGCAGAAAATGTAATCTATGTTAATTAGGGCATGGGGCCCATGAGTCAGTGGCCTAGGGGGTTGGTTAGTGTGTGTGTGTGTG
>NC_057801.1:220149083-220373851 GCF_018294505.1 Triticum aestivum | reverse complement strand
GGCGGCAGGGGCCGCAGCTGGGTGCGCCGAGGGCACTTGGAGGTAGCCCACACTCCCACGCATCCAGCGGTGGCAGCGGCAGGTCACGGGGTGGTCGGAGCTAGCCGGAAGTGAGCTCGCGGCGGCGCCGGAGTTCGGGTGAGTGCGGGGTTGGCGCTGTGGTGCACGGGAGGGCGAGTTAGCATGTGCGTTAGGCTCCTGGTGGCTTCCTGAGTGCGGTGACACGCTCCGAATCGAGCTCAAGCGGCTGTAGTGACAGCGGCGACATGGCCGGCGGTAGGGGAAGCTCGGCCATGGTAGTTGCTGATGCTAGGGGTCGAAAGGGACTGATGTAACGAGGGAGAAAGGACGGAGATCTCACAGCGCGTCGATGGGTAGGCGCTGTGTGCTCGGGGAAGGCCGCAGGCAAATCGGTGGCGGCGGTCGATGATGCCCGAGCTTGAAGACGAAGACTAGGTTGACGATTCAAGGCCTCCGAGCTCGCATGCGTCAGCGTGGAGATGATACAGACGTCTGCGGGGCGTCTGGACACAACGGAGAGGTGAGGCGGTGGCTATGGCCGCGGTGAATGTCGTCAGTGGCGATGGCGGCGCTCGGGTTCGGGCGAGAGAGAGGGAGCAGAGGGGAGGAGGGCCTCGGGGAAGAGTGAGAGGGGTCGGGGGTGCGTGTCGATGTCCAGGGCGTCCAGAGCGTCAAGGGGGAGCAGCAAGCAGGAGGTGGCCAGGGCGCGTGGCCGCGCGCACGGGGCACACGCCCGGTGTCCTTCTGTCGCGGGGAAGACGATAGAGGAGGGCCCAGGTGGGCTGGGCTGGCTTTGCCCAGCTGGGCTCCTACAGGGCCAAGCCAGGTAAGTTCCTTTCTTTTTATTAATGCATGTTTTTCTATTATTTCTGTAAATTGATGGCTTTATTAAAAATACTTAGGAACACTAAAAAATCACCAAACTTCTCATGGCCAATGTTTGCAATATAGCCAACATGGAACATTTCAGTTTAGGATTATTTGGACATTTTAAATATTTTATAGTATTTAAATGTCCAAATTCAAATATAGTATGATTTAATTCAGAGCTCAAATATGTCATGGAAAATGTACATCACCTCTGGCTACTGTTTATAGTATTTTCCATAAATGATGAACATTTTTGAAAGCCATTTGGGTTCATTGAAAAATATTTTTAGTTGAACCTATTTGAATTGATTTAGTGCTAGGGCTTGGTCATCCCCACTTCAAAATTCCTTTGAATTCAACATGATGCATGGATGCAGATGCAACTATTTACAAACAATTCTGGGGCTATGACAGTGAGGCGCGGGGCGGCGACGAAATCGGGGTGGCGCAGGACGGCGTCAGGGCGGCACGGGATGGCGCGGGACGGCGCAGGGCGACGACGGCGACGGCGAGGCGGAGAGGGGCAGCCTGGCAGCGTCGGGGCGGGGAAGAATGAACTGAATGAAATTTTGACGAGTGCTAGTTATATAGACGACGCTTTGGTCCCGGTTCGTGAGACAAACCAGGACGAATGCTACCTTTAGTACCGGTTGGTGGCACCAACCGGGAGAAAAGGGGGGACATTGGTACCGGTTTGTGCCACCAACCGGGACCAATGAGCCCCTTTAGTCCTGGTTGGTGGCACCAACCGGGACCAAAGCCCTTGCACAGCTTGGTGCGGTGGGAAGTTTAGTCCCACCTCGCTAGCTAAGAGAGCTCAGCACCTGTTTATAAGCTGCGTTGCAGCTCAGGTGCTGAGCTCCTCTCTAATATGCAGGCATTAGTTGCCTACCCTTGTCACTGCCCTGTTGGACCTATTGGGCTTGTGGGCCTGCATCCTGGCCCATGTACAGATGGGTTTCTAGTCGTATGCAGGCCGTGTGGCCCATTAGGCGGCATTTTTTTTATTTTTTCTCGTATTTTTTTGTTTTTTGAATTATTTATTTTCTTTTGATTTTTGCTTTATTTTTCATTCTTTTTGCTTTTAGCTCAGAATAATTATAATCTTTCTGTTACTCCATTAGTTTCCAAATTTGAATAGTTTTAATTTTAATTCTTTGAAATTTGTGTGAATCACTAGTTTGTGAATAACTTCACTACAAAAATATACTTTGAGTGATTCTTTTCCCTGCTATTTAATATTACTGCGTTTTATCATTGTATTCAAAAACAGATTTTGTTATTTCAGTTTCTATCAAAAAAATTCTTCATGAAAATTCTTTTTGCTACTAAAGTTTCTAACAAAAAATCTTTATGATAATTATTTCTGCTTCTCATGTTTTGAACAGAAAATACTTTGATAATTTTAGTTGCATAAATTTTATATAATTTTAGTTTAAAAAATACTAGAGGTTTATAAAAGCTTTTTAGTTGATTCCTTTCGCTATTAGAGTTTTATAAAAGAATTTCAAATGAACTCTGAAAAGGTTGAAAGTTGGCATGGTATCATCATTTCACCCACATAGCATGTGCTAAAAAGTTGAGAGAGTTATGGGAAAAACTGGATACACTTCGTGTACAAAATGGACAATCTCTTTCGAAGTATCAGGGTTTCATACGGAAACTCATCTGTTACACAGGGATTTCATTTTTAAAAACTTATTTGAACTCCTCACTTTTTGTGTGTTCAAAATGCACCATTCAAAGCCACATCATCCATTTTCAACCCTTTCTGACTTCATTTGTTATTTTTCATGCATTTACCGATTATTTTGAGCTATAAGACCCTGAAATTGAAAAGAATTTCAAATGAACTCTGAAAAGGTTGGAAGTTGGCATGTGCAAGAAAGTTGAGTGGGTTACGGCAAAAACTGGATGCACTTCATGTAAAAAACAGACAATCTCTTTTGAAGTATCAGGATTTCATACGAAAACTTGTCTGTTACAATAGGCGGCATTTCAAATGAACTACGAAAAGGATGAAAGTTGGCATGGTATCATCATAATAGTTGTGGACACAGTCTTCACTTTTTCTTCGCTTGTGTTCTTTCCTTAGTGTGCCGTAACCATGGATAATCTTCATCATTTATTAGGATGCTTGGGTCAGCCTTGACTTTGAAGGGAGGAATTTCATGAAACTTTTCATAATCTTCGGACATGTCTGTCTTGCCCTCCACTCCCACGATGTCCCTTTTTCCTGAAAGAACTATGTGGCGCTTTGGCTCATCGTATGATGTATTCGCTTCCTTATTTTTTCTTTTTCTCAGTTTGGTAGACATGTCCTTCACATAAATAACATGTGCCACATCATTGGGTAGGACGAACGGTTCGTCAGTGTACCCAAGATTGTTCAGATCCACTGTTGTCATTCCATACTATGGGTCTACCTGTACCCCACCTCCTGACAGATTGACCCATTTGCATTTAAACAAAGGGACCTTAAAAACTACTCCGTAGTCAAGTTCCCATATGTCCACTATGTAACCATAATATGTGTCCTTTCCCCTCTCGGTGGCTGCATCAAGGTGGTTTTTCTTCATCGAGGTGGCAGGCGAGCCACTCATCTCGTATGTTATGTTTAAAGGCCGCGAGGGCTTCAGCGTCTGGACAATCAACAATTTGGTTCTTTTTGATTAAGAACCTAGTCCAGAGTTTCCTAGCAGACTCCCCGGGATGCTGGATGATGTGACTTAGATCATCAGCGTCCGGAGGCCGAACATATGTACCTTGGAAGTTATCGCGGAAGGCTTCTTCCGATTCTTCCCAGCTACCGATGGAGTTCTCAGGGAGGCTGTTCAGGCACTGTCGCGCTGGCCTCTTTAGTTTTAGTGGGAGGTATTTGATGGCGTGTAGGTCATCACCGCGCGCCATGTGGATATGGAGGAGGAAATCTTCAATCCATACTGCGGGGTCTGTTGTTCCATCGTATGATTCAATATTCATGGGTTTAAACCCTTCCAGGAATTCATGTTCCATTACTTCATTAGTGAAGCAAAGGGGGTGTGCGGTGCCCCTATGTCGGGCCATGTCACGATGTTGCTCGGATGGAGTTCATCTGCGGTCCTCAGCCCGAGCGTGGTTGTTTTTGTCATGTCCGGGCGGATGGCCATCGTCACGCATCGGGGCACGCCCCCGCGATCCATAGATCGATCTGGTCTGACCTGCTCTGTTTTCCAAGTCATGCTGCAGGTCATATGTGTATCCCCGAGCTGTTGTGTCTCTATTTTTACAACAAGGTAGTGCGGGCTAGTGCTCGGCTTGAGTTGCCTCTTTGTCCCGGCCACGTGGAGGTCGGTCAGCCGCATTACATGCTGGTATGACGGGATCCAGGGCCTCGTCATCGAATTGGGGGTAACAATTTGCGCTTTGGGTAACTTTTGGTTGGGCGCTCAAGGCCGTATTCTTCGGCTGTTAGGACATTAGTCCATCTATCGTTGGGCAGATCTTGATCAGCTTGAAGCTATTGCTCCTTCTTTTTCAGGCTCCTTGCAGTGGCTATTAGCTAGCGCTTAAAGTGCTCATGCTTGAGAGCTTCCTCAGGCACGATAAAATCCTTGTTGCCAAGGCTCACCTCGTCCTCAGAGAGCGGAAGGTAGTTCCTGTCCTCCGAGTCTTCGTTCATAGCTGAAACATCTCCAACGTATCTATAATTTTTGATTGCTCCATGCTACTTTATCTACTGTTTTAGGCAATATTGGGCTTTATTATCCACTTTTATATTATTTTTGGGACTAACCTATTAACCAGAGGCCCAGCCCTGATTTGCTGTTTTATGCCTATTTTAGTGTTTCGAGGAAAAGGAATATCAGACGGAGTCAAAACGGAACGAAATCAACTGGAGAAGTTATTTTTGGAAGGAAACCCACCTGATGGACTTGGATTCCACGTCAGAAGATACGGGAGGTGCTCACGAGGGTGGAGGGCGCGCCCACCCCCCTAGGGTGCGCCCCCTGCCTCATGGGCCCCCGTTAGCTCCACCGACGTACCCCTTGCACCCATATATACCTACGTACCCTAAAACTTCCAGAACAGAAGATAGATCGGGAGTTCCGCCGCCGCAAGCCTCTGTAGCCACGAAAAACCTCTCGGGATCCCGTTCCGGCACCCTGCCGGAGGGGGATCCCATCACTGGTGGCCATCTTCATCATCCCGGTGCTATCCATGACGAGGAGGGAGTAGTTCACCCTCGGGGCTGAGGGTATGTACCAGTAGCTATGTGTTTGATCTCTCTCCCTCGTGTTCTTGAGGTGATACGATCTTGATGTATCGCAATGTTTCTCCCCCTCTACTCTCTTGTGAGGAATTGAGTTTCCCCTTTGAAGTTATCTTATCGGGTTGAGTCTTTTATGAGAACACTTGATGTATGTCTTGCTGTGATTATCTGTGGTGACAATGGGATATCATGTGCCACTTGATGTATGTTTTGGTGATCAACTTGCGGGTTTCGTGATATTGGGAACCTATGCATAGGGGTTGGCACACGTTTTTGACTCTCCGGTAGAAACTTTGGGGCACTCTTTGAAGTACTTTGTGTTGGTTGGATGAATCTGAGATTGTGTGATGCATATCGTATAATCATGCCCACGAATACTTGAGGTGACAATGGAGTATCTAGGTGACATTAGGGTTTTGGTTGACTTGTGTCTTAAGGTGTTATTCTATTACGAATTCTTTTATAGATTGATCCGAAAGAATAACTTTGAGGTGGTTTCGTACCCTACCATAATCTCTATGTTTGTTTTCCGCTATTAGTGGCTTCAGAGTGACTCTTTGTTGCATGTTTAGGGCTTGTTATATGATCTGTCTATGTTATTATTGTTGAGAGAACTTGCACTAGTGAAAGTATGAACCCTAGCCCTTGTTTCCTATCATTACAAAAACCTATATCTACTATCTATTTTGCACTTGTATCACCATCTCTTCGCCGAACTAGTGTACCTATACAATTTACCATTGTATTGGGTGTGTTGGGGACAAAAGAGACTTTTTGTTATTTGGTTGCAGGGTTGTTTGAGAGAGACCATCTTCATCCTACGCCTCCTACGGATTGATAAACCTTAGGTCATTCACTTGAGGGAAATTTGCTACTGTCCTACAAACATGTGCACTTGCAGGCCCAACAACGTCTACAAGAAGAAGGTTGTGTAGTAGACATCAAGCTCTTTTCTGGCGCCGTTGCCGGGGAGGCAAAGGTAAAGGGCTCTCACTCACACCCCGTCAACTAAGCTCTTTTCTGGCGCCGTTGCCGGGGAGGTGAGTGCTTGAAGGTATATCTTTAGATCTTGCAATCGAATCTTTTTGTTTCTTGTTTTATCACTAGTTTAGTTTATAAAAGAAAAACTACAAAAAAATGGAGTTAAGTTTGTCTCATACTTTACGTATTTTTAATATCTTTCGTGTGTATGATGGGAAGGAAAATTGTGCTCAAGTGCTAGAAGAAGAATTACATAGAATGCTTGGCATGAAATATGTGAATGATGAGCATGATTGCAATGTTGTTAGTATGAATTCCTTGAATATCCATGATGCTAATGATATGCAAAGCCACAAGCTTGGGGAAACTATGTTTGATGAAGATGATATTTTTAGCACCCCAAGTTTTGATATGCAAATTTACTATGGTGAAAGCATGGTTCCTATCTATGATGATTATTGTGATGACATGTATGCTATAAAGAATAATGATAACCATGAAACTTGTCATCTTGATCCTAATTTTAAATAATATGATAGTTATTTTGTTGAGTTTGCTTCCACTACTTTTCATGAGAAGAATTTTGCTTATGTGGAGAGTAGTAAATTTTCTATGCTTGTAGGTCATGAAAAGAATGCTTTAGGTCATGGTTATATTGTTGAATTCATTCATGATGCTACTGAAAATTATTATGAGGGAGGAACATATGCTTGTAGGAGTTGCAATAATGTCATGTTTCCTCTCTATGTGCTTAAAATCTTGAAGTTATGCTTGTTTACCTTCCTATCCAAGTTGATTATCGTTCCCATAAGTTGTTTGCTCACACAATCCCTATGCATAGGAAGTGGGTTAGACTTAAATGTGCTAGTCATACTCTTCATGATGCTCCTCTTTATGTTTCAATTCCTATCTTTTATGTGAGCATCATTGTCATCATCATGCCAAGCTAGAAAGGCATTAAAGAAAAGTGCTTGTTCGGAGACAATCCAATATTTATCCTTACTGTTTTTGTGTGTCCACATGATTATTCTACTGTATTAATCATGTTTTATAGCTTTTGTTTCAATAAAGTGCCAAGTAAGACCTTTAGGATAGCTTACGGTGATAGTTGTGTTGATCTTGCTGAAAATCAGAAACTTTTGCACCCAGTAATTTAGTTTTGTTAATTCACACGAACGTGCTTCTGATCTGATTATTTTTTATCTGGATTTGTACAGGAATTGCTTAGGATTTCCTAATTTCGTAGAATTTTTGGAGTTCCAGAAGTATAGGTTTGATACATATTACTACAGACTGTTCTGTTTTTGACAGATTCTGTTTCTATGTGTTGTTTGCTTATTTTGATGAATCTATGAGTAGTATCAGAGGGTATGAACCATAGATAAGTTGGAATACAGTAGATATTACACCAATATGAATTTAGAATGAGTTCATTTCAGTACCTAAGTGGTTGTTTCATTTTCTTATACTAACGGAGCTTACGAGTTTTCTGTTGAGTTTTGTGTTGTGTAGTTTTCAAGTTTTGGGTAAAGATTCGATGGACTGCGGAATATGGAGTGGTAGAGCTTAATCTTGGGGAAGCCCAAGGCACCCCAAGGTAATATTCAAGGACAACCAAGAGCCTAAGCTTGGGGATGCCCCGGAACGCATCCCCTCTTTCGTCTTCGTTTATCGGTAACTTTATTTGGAGCTATATTTTTATTCACCACATGATGTGTGTTTTGCTTGGAGAGTCATTTTCTTTTGTTAGGATTTGCTTGCTGTTATTCGGAATAATGTTTTGCATCTTTAGTTTCAATAAAGAAGTCAAGGATAGCCATTGCCATGCTTATTTTGCTAGTATACATGTTCCTGTTTGAAAACAGAAAGTTTACCGCTGTTGCAAAAATTATCTAGAAAAGTAAGAGAGCGGTATAATGTTGAATATTTTTGAATACTGAGCTCTGATAAATTTATTACAGTGGGAATTTTAGTTCATAATTTTTGGAGTTAGGGAAGTATGATGAATCTTGCATTCTTTACAAACTGTACTGTTTTGACAGATTGCTGTTATGATTGCATTGTTTGCATATGTTTGCTTGTTTAATGATTCTATTTGGTGATAGGATTATTAAATATGCAGAGGCATTTAGTATGCAATGTTGAATAATAATTTTAGTGATTTTTTACAGTAGAAAATGATAAGGTTTTGCATTGGTTTATACTAACCTATCTCACGAGTTCTTGTTGAGTTTGTTGTGAATGAAGCTTTTGATAAAAAGAGAAATCATGATATGAGAGGAATTAAGGAGACACAAAAGTTCAAGCTTCGGGATGCCCAAGGCACCCCAAGATAATATTTCAAGAAGTCTCAAGCATCTAAGCTTGGGGATGCCCCACTACTAGGAAAAGGCATGCTAGTGGCGCACCAGTTTTGCCTTTTAATGGCGCACTACTGGTGCGCCACTAGCATCACGCCATTAGAATTAAATTCTAAAGGTGCACCACTGGTGCGCCATTAGTACCTGGTGTTCTAATGGCGCACCACGTAGTGCGCCATTAGAATTGCCCACGGTGCGCCATTAGAATTCCTCCCAGGGTAATGGCGCACCACATAGGAGTGCGCCATTCGTAACAATATTTTTTTAAAAAAAATTCAATTTTTTTTTAAAATTTTTTCCAAAAGTTTTTTTTTAATTTTTTTTCGTTTTTTTCTTAATCTCAGTTCACTATGGCTTAATCTCAAGTCAAATCGCACTCCGTGGTCAAACTTCCCAAAAGTCACCCATCCTCACACTACTCCAGCCCAAGCACGCTTGACTTCAGAGTTCTATCCAACCCCAGCAACAGCTCACTTCACAGGCACTTGTTGATATATCTAGCATATCAATCCTGTTACACCTTGTTGATGTCTAGGACTTTGTTCATGTTCATGACTATGATGAAATTTTGAAAAATATTTCAAACTTCCCGGTCATATTACGTATCATTTTTTTGAAAAAAAATCAAAAAAAATTCAAAACCAACTTTTTTTCTGTTCCTAGTGGCACACCACATCCACGGTGCGCCACTAGTAAGTTTGAAATTTTTTGATTTTTTTTGCCTCTAGATCTTTAAAGCCCTGTAACTATTTTTCTGTTAGGTTTTTGGGGATTTTGAATATGTTTAATGGGGTACCCCCAGTTAAATTTGGATGTAACTTTCCGAGTAGATGATTTTTCATATAAAAAACTTTTTCATCCGAGTTTGTATGCAAAAGTTATGCCCATTTTACAAATTTCCAGAGAGATTTTGCAAATAAAGTTGAAATTCATATTTGTAAATTTTCCCAACAACTAGAGCACATATCACATGGGAAACTTATTTTCTTTTATTTTTTTGACATTTCCATCATTTTCTTTTATTTTTTAACATTGAAAAGGCGATCCACAGGGGGGGGGGGCATTCGGTGTTGGGGCAAGTTAGTAATGGCGCACCGTGGGGTGGTGCCCAATTACTAGTTAAACTAGTAATGGCGCACCACACCCACGGTGCGCCATTACTAGTTTTGAATTTTTTTTTGATATTTTTTTGATTTTTTTTGAAAAAAACTTAGTAATGGCGCACCAGTGGACAGTGCGCCATTACTAGTTAAAACTAGTAATGGTGCACCGAGACATGGTGCGCCATTAGTAACAAATTTTTTTATTTTTTTTTACTTTTTTTTTCTTCAAAACGACTAATGGCGCACGACGGATGTGGTGCGCCATTACTATGTAAATTAGTAATGGCGCACTATACAACGGTGCGCCATTAGTAACAAATTTTTTTATGTTTTTTTTCAAAACTACTAATGGCGCACCAAATACCAGGTGCGCCATTAGTAATATATTACTAATGGCGCACCGAGACATGGTGCGCCATTTGAATATAGTAATGGCGCACCACATCACAGGTGCGCCATTAGTGGCGATTCCATCTATAGCCCTTTTTGTTGTAGTGCCCCGGTAGGCATCCCACCTTTCTTCTTCAACAACTATCGGTTAGTATCGGTTGAGCCTAAGTTTTTGCTTCTTCACATGAGTTGTGCTATCGTTGCAATGTAGTTTTATTTAGCTTTGCTTGCTGTTTGAATAAAGTATTAAGATCTGAAATTATTAAATGGGAGAGTCTTCACATAGTTGCATAATTATTCGACTACTCATTGATCTTCACTTATATCTTTCGGAGTAGTTTTTGTTATTGCTCTAGTACTTCACTTATATCTTTTAGAGCACAACGGTGGTTTTATTTTGAATAAATAGATGATCTCTCATGCTTCAATTAGATTATTTTGAGAGTCTTAAATAGCATGGTAATTTGCTTAAATAATCCTAATATGCTAAGCATACAAGATTTGTAAGAATTCTTATGAGTGTGTTGAATACTAAGAAAAGTTTGATGCTTGATAATTGTTTTGAGATAAGAAGATGGTGATACTAGAGTCATGCTAGTTGAGTAGTTGTGAATTTAAAGAATACTTGTGTTGAAGTTTGTGATTCCCGTAGCATGCACGTATGGTGAACCATTATGTGATGAACTCGGAGCATGATTTATTTATTGATTGTCTTCCTTATGAGTGGCGGTCGGGGATGAGCAATGGTCTTTTCCTACCAATCTATCCCCCTAGGAGCATGCGCGTAATACTTTGCTTTGATAACTTCTAGATTTTTCCAATAAGTATATGAGTTCTTTATGACTAATGTTGAGTCCATGGATTATACACACTTTTTCCCATCCTTACACCATTGCTAGCCTCTCTAATACCACGCACTTTTTCGCCGGTATCATACACCCACCATATATCTTCCTAAAAACAGCCACCATACCTACCTATCATGGCATTTCCATAGACATTCCGAGATATATTGCCATGCAACTTTCCACCATTCCATTTATTATGACACGCTCCATCATTGTCATATTGCTAGCATGATCATGTAGTTGACATCGTATTTGTGGCAAAGCAACCATTCATAATTCTTTCATACATGTCACTCTTGATTCATTGCATATCCCGGTACACTGCCGGAGGCATTCATATAGGGTCATACCTTGTTCTAAGAATCGAGTTGTAACTGTTGAGTTGTAAGAACAATAAAAGTGTGATGATCATCATTTTTTAGAGCATTGTCCCAAGTGAGGAAAGGATGATGGAGACCATGATTCCCCCACAAGTCAGGATGAGACTCCGGACGAAAAAAAGAGGCCATAAAAAAGAAGAGAAAAGGCCCAAATAAAAAAAATGATGAGAGAAAAAGAGAGAAGGGACAATGTTACTATCCTTTTACCACATTTGTGCTTCAATGTAGCACCAAGATCTTCATGATAGAGAGTCTCTCATTTTGTCACTTTCATATACTAGTGGGAATTTTTCATTATAGAACTTGGCTTGTATATTCCAATGATGGGCTTCCTCAAAATGCCCTAGGTCTTCGTGAGCAAGCGAGTTGGATGCACACCCACTTAGTTTCTTTTGTAGAGCTTTCATATACTTATAGATCTAGTGCATCCGTTGCATGGCAATCCCTACTCACTCACATTGATATCTATTGATGGGCATCTCCATAGCCCGTTGATACGCCTAGTTGATGTGAGACTATCTTCCCTCTTTTTGTCTTCTCCACAACCACCATTCTATTCCACATATAGTGCTATATCCATGGCTCACGCTCATGTATTGCGTGAAGATTGAAATTTTTTGAGAATGTCATAAGTATGAAACAATTGCTTGGCTTGTCATCGGGGTTGTGCATGATTTAAATATTTTGTGTGGGGAAGATGGAGCATAGCCAGACTATATGATTTTGTAGGGATAACTTTCTTTGGCCATGTTATTTTGAGAAGACATAATTGCTTAGTTAGTATGCTTGAAGTATTATTATTTTTATGTCAACATGAACTTTTGTCTTGAATCTTTCGGTTCTGAATATTCATATCACAATTAAGAAGTTTTACATTGAAATTATGCCAAAGTATCACTCCGCATCAAAAATTCTTTTTTTATCATTTACCTACTCGAGGACGAGAAGGAATTAAGCTTGGGGATGCTTGATACGTCTCCAATGTATCTATAACTTTTGATTGCTCCATGCTACTTTATCTACTGTTTTATGCAATATTGGGCTTTATTATCCACTTTCATATTATTTTTGGGACTAACCTATTAACCGGAGGCCCAGCCTAGATGTGCTGTTTTATGCCTATTTCAGTGTTTCGAGGAAAAGGAATATCAGACGGAGTCAAAACAGAACGAAATCAACTCGAGAAGTTATTTTTGGAAGGAAACCCACCTGATGGACTTGGACTCCACGTCAGAAGATACGGGAGGTGCTCATGAGGGTGGGGGGCGAGCCCACCCCCCTAGGGCGCGCCCCCTGCCTCGTGGGGGCCCCCGTAGCACCACCGACGTACCCCTTGCACCCATATATACCTATGTACCCTAAAACTTCCAGAACAGAAGATAGATCAGGGGTTCCGCTGCCGCAAGCCTCTGTAGCCACCAAAAACCTCTCGGGAGCCCGTTCTGGCAGCCTGCCGGAGGGGGATCCCATCACCGGTGGCCATCTTCATCATCCCGACGCTATCCATGACGAGGAGGGAGTAGTTCACCCTCGGGGCTGAGGGTATGTACCAGTAGCTATGTGTTTGATCTATCTCTCTCGTGTTCTTGAGGTGATACGATCTTGATGTATCACGAGCTTTGCTATTGTAGTTGGATCTTATGATGTTTCTCCCCCTCTACTCTCTTAGTTTCCCCTTTGAAGTTATCTTATCGGATTGAGTCTTTTATGAGAACACTTGATGTATGTCTTGCCGTGATTATCTGTGGTGACAATGGGATATCATGTGCCACTTGATGTATGTTTTGGTGATCAACTTGCGGGTTTCGTGACATTGGGAACCTATGCATAGGGGTTGGCACACGTTCTTGACTCTCCGATAGAAACTTTGGGGCACTCTTTGAAGTACTTTGTGTTGATTGGATGAATCTGAGATTGTGTGATGCATATCATATAATCATGCCCAGGGATACTTGAGGTGACAATGGAGTATCTAGGTGACATTAGGGTTTTGGTTGATTTGTTTCTTAAGGTGTTATTCTAGTATGAACTCTTTTATAGATTGATCCGAAAGAATAACTTTGAGCTGGTTTCGTACCCTACCATAATCTCTACGTTTGTTCTCCGCTATTAGTGGCTTCGGAGTGACTCTCTGTTGCATGTTGAGGGATTGTTATATGAACTATCTATGTTATTATTGTTGAGAACTTGCACTAGTGAAAGTATGAACCCTAGGCCTTGTTTCCTATCATTACAAAAACCTATATCTACTATCTATTTTGCACTTGTATCACCATCTCTTCGCCGAACTAGTGAACCTATACAATTTACCATAGTATTGGGTGTGTTGGGGACACAAGAGACTTTTTGTTATTTGGTTGCAGGGTTGTTTGAGAGAGACCATCTTCATCCTACTCCTCCTATGGATTGATAAACCTTAGGTCATCCACTTGAGGGAAATTTGCTACTGTCCTACAAACCTGTGCACTTGCAGGCCCAACAACGTCTACAAGAAGAAGGTTGTGTAGTAGACATCAATGGCCTGTTCATCAGGGCTAACTCGCCCATCTTCCCTCTCGTCCTGTTCGGAGGTTGGCTCAACGGGATCTTCATTGTCTTCGGCATCGTCCGGAGCATTATTTTCTCCTGTGCTGCTATTGTTGTTTCTTCCATGGCGTTGTTTAGAGCGGCGCCGCTGACGTCGGCGCTTTGGCTGTATCTCAGGAATATTATCCTCGACTAGAGCCTTCTCATTGTCGCCGTTGTTATCTTTGGGTGTATCCACCATGTATATGTCATACGAGGACGTGGCTGCACTACAAAAAAATACACTTCCGTGATGATACGTGTTTGTCATAGTAGGTCACATTTTCTGTCATGCATGTACATCCATGACGATTTTATGACAGAATGAAGATAGTCATAGCTGTGCTGTTGTAGAAGTGTTCCATGACATTACCAAAATTATCATCACGGAAGTGTCCACTTCCATGATGATAAATCGCGCGTCACAGAAGTGCTTTCGTCAAGGGTGACTTACACGTGGCATCCACCATAACGGAACGCCGTTAAGCTATCGGGTCCGGTTTTGGATCCGATAAACCGTTAACAGCCCCGACCAATGGGGATTTTCCACGTGTAAAATCATCATTGGCTGGAGGAAACACGTGTCGTCTCACCGTTGGGACAGATGTCATCCACTCATTGGACCCAAGGAGCCTATGATACGTCAACACGTGGCACGGCCGAACAGAGGCCCGTTCTTCTGAAAAGGCCGGCCCGTTTGACTTGGTCAAAAGGTGGCGGGCCGGCCCACGGAAAGCCTTTTAACGGCCTGTTCGCATATAGCCCATTTACAGCCCGCTAACGTAGGGCCCATTACGCCGTCTCCGAATTAGGCCCAGTAGCGTCATCTGGGCCGTCCAATATGATTCCAGCCCATTTTAACTTCCGGCCCATGTGTGGCCCATGACTTCTTTCGGCCCATATGAGGCCCTTTTTAAGTCTTGTCCCATTAACGGCCCGTGGTGAAACTGGCCCATAATGAATAGTGTATTACTTTATACCCATTAACGGCCCATTATTCCATTGGGCCACTTCGAGCCCAAGTTATCTTTCGGCCTTCTCAGGGCCCATTTATTCTTGGGCTCATTTGCAGCATTCGGTTACTTATGGCCCGTTGCTGTCATTTTCTGCTTGTGGGCCAGCCCGTCGTTACAGTCGGCCCGTTTGTGGACCGTTAATACGTTGGGCTGTTTTCATGTCAAGAAAAACCCGTTGGGCTATAGAGTTATCAAATACGACCTATAAACGGCCCGTTATGGTCCATGAATAGTACGACCCATGATTAGCGAAATTATGATACGCCCCATAGAAGGCCCATGGATCCTACGGCCCGTATAAGTCGCATGGATCGTACGGCCGGTAGAAGGCCCATCGATCATATGGCCCGTAGAAGGCCCATGGACCCTCCGGCCCGTAGAAGGCCCATGGATCCTACGACCCATATAGAAGGCCAATGGATCCTATGGCCCATAGAAGGCCCATGGATCATATGGCCCACAGGAGGCCCATGGTTACAACAGTCTGTGTGTTACCACGATTATTTTGGCCTAGTTACCAAAAATAGGCTATTGTGGCCACTAGAAAAACACAGACAAAGAACTACAGTGACTACAAGAAAACAACTAAACAAGACAATACGGCAATAAATAAGCAAGCAATTAACGCTAGCCTATTACTGCTATTACACATATTACATCCACTGGGCATCAAAGTTCGCCACCAGTGCAAATATAGGGAACAAAGCAGCATATTACATACACTGGCCATCAAAATTGGCCACCAGTGCAAATAAATGCGGCAGCAAAACAAGAGCATAACTGAAACAACTTCAGAAGATCTCAAGAAATGTTATCCTGGGTATCCACCATGCTGGCAATAAGCTTAGCCAGCTCATTGGCTTTGTCCTGTTTGGCGCTAAAATCCTCCAACGCTTGCTGTTGCACCAGAAAGTATGCATCTGAATGCTCGAGGGACTTCCACAGTCCTTCCTCTTCTTGTCGCAGCACAGCTGATCGATGTCTTTCAGCTTGTAGTTGAGACTCAAGAAACCGAACTGATTTAGACAGTGAGTTTGAATAGCTTGTGCAAGCGGTAGCGGCCAGTAACTCGAACACTAAACCAAGACAGGACTTTGGGGTTGTCTCAGTGTCTTCAAGATAGTCTTCCTTAGCTGTTTTATCAGCTTTGTTGGAGACCAACAAGGATGTGTCACTATCCTGAACCTTATCTGCATTACTTCCTTTACCATTGCTTAACAAGGCACTCTTCCCCAATATTCTGTCAGCATTCTAAAAGAAGAAACAAGCAGACACATAACAGGTTTAGCATGTACTAGTATATGAAACTCATTTCGGTGAACCAATTCATTAGTAAGGTGGACAGGATTAAACTACCAAGTCTTCTATTGCCAAGTACTAGTACATAATAAAAGCATGAAACAAACATATATCTATGTCCTATGGTCACTGCATTGTCTTGCCAAATCAAAATAGGCTCTAGGCGTTGGCAAAACGCATTGTGCATAATATGCTTAATCTGTGCATAACTGTGCATAAGCATGCGCTTTCGTCGGTAAAGCACAAGGCGGTGGCAAAACGCACACTTCACGCCAAGAGCTTTTTTGAACTATGATAGCAATGCAATCTTAAATTAGAATAGTTGTTCTTCAGGTTTAGGCACTTGTTCTACTTCTACATGAATAGAGTACAGTAAGACACAAGAATATAGTACTTAAAAAATGAAAATGAGCTCAGATACCTTACCACATTCTTGGTTCGGGACCAGTACAGAACAAGGCGTTCCCAGTCATCGTCTTGTAAATGTGTCTCAGGAGAACGTAAGGGAATTTGATGAGTTTCTTTGCCGGTGAAGTACGTTTTCTTCAGGTAATTCCGATACTGCCACCAAGCATTCTTGAAGATAGCAGAGGTATTAGCATAGGTTACCTCATCCTGAGTTTCCAAATCGGTCCTTCTCTATAGAGAAAAATGGGAAAATTTGTTGTATTATAACCATCATGGAGGTAGGATGTGTGGGAGAAAGCAAAGTAATTGCCATGAACAACATTACTTACACATAACTCCTGGACAAACACCTACAATTGGCATTTTCCTTCAATTTCAGTATAATATTTGCAAGATGGGAAGATACGCACATATGATTTAACAACATCAAATGTGATAGATGCTAAACTATGACTAGCTGGTTGTCCTTCCTCCACAGGAATAGGCGTACTAACTAGTGGAGTTGGGGTTCGCCGTGGTAGCATTGGCCCTTTGGGCACTGGAGCTGCCTTACTAACTGCTCTTGTTTGGGAGCCCTGTGGTGGAGATGGTGCTATGTCAACAGGAACTGGGTTACTATTTGCTGGGGTTGGGGTTAGATCGGGTGAAGCTGGTTCTCTGTCCATCGCAGTAGGGGTACAATCTGCGAGAGTTTGGGTTATGTGTGGTAGGGCTGGTTCTTGTGCATGTACAACCGGGGTGCTATCTCCGCCAAGAGGTAGCACCGTTTTATTTGAAGACCGTGTTTTTAGCCCGCTAGATACTGGCATCACCTGCTCCAATTCAAATGGCTGATAAACCGGAAACATAGTTGAATGTACAGACATTGTATGAGATACAGATGCAATAGATAGTGTGGAAAAAAGAGGGCATGAAATAGTTGACATGTATATTGTTTAACTAAAATGGATAGCATGACATAATTTCACATATATGATGTCTATCTAAACTGGATAGCATAGCATAACATAATTCAAAGATATGATGAATAACTAAACAGGGTCGCATGACATAATTCACCTACATGTTATCTAAGTAATCAGGATCGCATCATTTAATTCACATATGTGATTTATATGCTAAATAGAGGGCATTCGATATGATGTCTGAACTAAGAACATGGTGTTGAATATTGTGTATATGATGTCTAAACTATGCAATGCAAGACACCATATGCATGATATGAGCAGTATAACCATGCCAAGTTTGAGCATACACCTCGGTGGGGATTAGGACTGGTCATCTGTCTCTGAATCCATCTCTGAGGAGCTATCGGGACCCAACAAGATATCTGCTTCGACAGGTAGCACTGTCTGCTCTGAAGGCCTTGTTTTCACTCCAGATTTTTCCATCTCCCACCCAAATGGCTGATTCACAGGAAGAGTAGTTTAATACAAACATTGTTGACAAATGGAAATGTAATGAAGAAAAACACTGCCACCCAAATGGCAAGATATCATTCAAATATATGATGCTTGGTTAAACAGGATGGCATTGCACATTTCACATATATTATGGCAGGCTAAAAGACATGAGACTGCATAATTCCCATATATGATATAGAAACTAAACAGGTGGCATTACAGAAGATGTCTAAACTAAGCAGATGATATATATGATGTCAAAAGTAGGCACTACAAGGCAACATATGCATGATATGACTAACATCATCATGCCAAGGTAGAGCAAACACCTTGGGGGTAAATAGGAGTGGTCAGCGGCGTCTGAATCCGCTTCAGAACAGATATCTTCCTCTGGATTACAATCTGGAGAGGGGTGGGGAGAGTTTGCCATTGAACCCACCACGGAGCGATGTCTACATGACATTCTGTTGTCGCGCAAAACTCTGTTCTTTTTCTCTACATGTTCAGCATGACCGTGTACAATATCTGACATGCATACGAAAAAATATGGTGAGATTATGTAAGGAGAGCATGCAGAAATTTAGACTGATGGTAACAACCAGTGGATGGATCAAAAAATAATGATAGCAGGTTGATGATTGCTTTAATTTAATAAAATAACAGATGATGATTGCTTTACTATTTGTTTCCCACCCAAGATGAACGACATAGGCATGCCCTAGGTGGACCAGATATGAGACATACATACTATTCATTGATGCCTCAATATGTGCCCCACAACTAATTTAGAACTCAAGTTTGAACATTAATTTGGACCTGACTTGGAGTCCAAGAGGTGAACAAGACGATAAAGTAGCAGGTAATTTTAAGCAATGCATAACATAAGCAGAAACAGAAGAGTGCGACCTATCTTGTGGACCCGTGTAGTCCTCAGGTTCATCTGCTGAGTCGATGATGGTGATGCCGTTGCTGTGGGTGCCGGTGGCAGGGAAGGAGATCTGAGGCGGCGAAAGACGGTCAGGAGTCGTGATGTCTGGTTTGGTGGATGCTTCTGTCGATGGAGCAGCTCAGGTGAGGTGGACGACGTTGCAGCAGGAGCAGGACAAACCACACAAAGTTCCCTTCAACACCTACCTATAACTGAAGTAATTTTGTAAGGGCTCATTTGGTTTGCATGACTCTTAAAACGCAGGGATAGGAAAAACACCAGAATAGGATAGGAATGCACATGGTAAACTGAGCATTTGTAAACACATGATTTCTGTCAAATTGGGTGTTTGGTTTACAGGAATTGGAAGAGCAGAGGAATGCGTGCACAGTTAGAATGTTATTCTGCCACTAATGCACTTTGTCTTGTTTTCATGCATTGGATTTTGAAAAGTAGGTCCAGGTGGATGTTTTGCTTCATTCCTTTCAACAAAAGGCATCAATAATTGAATAGTAGAGTTATATTAGAAAATTCCCTATTGCTATGTTTTTCCATTGAACCAAAATAGCCCTAATGGATTGACATGAATGTATAGTAATAAGTGATGCAACAAGTGTACCACCTCTTTGCCGTAGCCGTGTCGACCTCAGCATCATTGGGTTGGTCGCTGAAGCAGTTGAGGCAGAGGTGGCTGTCGGAGGTGTCGAGGAAGATCTGAGGAATCTGTAGATGGCGTCCAGGGCACTGCTTTGTTGTGATGGATCGTTCTATCGTTGGAGCAGCTTCGTTGAGCCGTAAGACGTCAACGATGAAGCAGCACAAGACAGATGTCGGTGTCAAAACCGGCGGATCTCAGGTAGGGGGTCCCGAACTGTGCGTCTAGGCGGATGGTAACAGGAGACGAGGGACACGATGTTTTACCCAGGTTCGTGCCCTCTTGATGGAGGTAAAACCCTACGTCCTACTTGATTAATATTGATGATGTGTATTTCAAGAGTGGATCTACCACGAGATCAAGGAGGCTAAACCCTAGAAGCTAGCCTATGGTATAATTGTTGTAATGGTTGTTGTGTCCTATGGAGTAAAGCCCTCCGGTTTATATAGACACCGGAGAGGGCTAGGGTTACACAGAGTCGGTTACAATGGTAGGAGATCTACATATCCGTATTGCCAAGCTTGCCTTCCACGCCAAGGAAAGTCCCATCCAGACACGGGACGAAGTCTTCAATCTTGTATCTTCATAGTCTTGGAGTCCGGCGGACGATGATAGTCCGGCTGTCCGGACACCCCCCAGTCCAGGACTCCCTCAGTAGCCCCCAAACCAGGCTTCAATGGCGATAAGTCCAGCGCGTATATAGTCTTCGGCGTTGCAAGGCAGGTTCTCCTCCAAATTCCATGTGTTCGCCGAACAGTGTCCGGCTTCCTTACCAATGTTGCGCTTCTTGGCTTCCACGCCCAATAATGGCCATCTTCCACTCGTCGCATGAATGCGAAAAGCCAGGGTATCTTTTATGTTTTACCCCCTAGCTGTGGAAATAATCTGCCTATAAGAGAGGCAAGAATCCAGATCCAAATCACACCATCCTTCCTCCGCGAGTACTCATCTGAGCGCTTCTGACCAAGAATCCATTCCACCATGGACCGTCGACGCGGCTCCTCTTCTCGCGCTCCCAGCCCTCTGCCAGGAGATTGGAGGAGATGCTCTGTTCCGCACAACGAGCTGGTGAAGCTCCAAGCGGAGGGATATCTCCCTCCGGCCTTCATGGTTCCGGTTCGAGCCGGGCTGGCCACCTACAAAGGTGGGAAGCAAGTGGAGGCTACCCCAAGTCCCAACAAAGGGGAGCGGGTATGCTTCGTCCCCTATCTGATAAGGGGGCTCGGATTTCCTGTACATCCGTTCCTCCGCGGGCTCCTGGAGTTCTATGAACTCCAGCTTCATCACCTCACGCCCACCTCTATCCTGCATATTGCGGGTTATGTAGCTCTCTGCGAGCTGTTCCTAGGCGTCGAGCCCCATTTCGCGCTGTGGAAGAGGTTGTTCTGCCTTGTACCCCGCTCTCACGAGGGGTCCATATATCAAGTAGGCGGCGCCGAAATATGGCGCATTGCCGGGACCGGATATCCATCCGGAACCCCTAAGAAGGCGTCCGAAGACTGGCCTTCGGAATGGTTTTACATAGAAGACGCTCCACTGCCGGACCCTGTTCGGACCGGCCTACCGGAGTTCAGTACCGCTCCTCTGAAGAAACGCCTTAGTTGGCGTCCGCGGAGCCCCCAACTCGAGGAAGACAAGAGCGTCCATTATCTGATGGGCCGGATAAGGTTACTGGCCCATTCCGGGTTGACCATAATTGGAGTCAAGGCAACATGCATTATGCGGGGGGTACAACCACTACAATACAGGGGCCATCCCATGTGGGATTTCAACGGGGAGGACGATGCCACCCGTCATGGCCGCAAAGGGCCGGGTTCGGCCGAGGACCTGGCGAAGATCCTGTCCGGCCTGTACAAGGGAGAGAAGGAGGACTTCCTCCAGACGAACCCGTTGAATGGGTTCTCCATGAATAAGCGGACACTTTACGTGCCCAACCCATGCTTTCAAAGTTTAGGTTTCTTATATTGTGTTTTTCGATGCAGGAGCTGCGTCGGGTTGTGGAGGACATGCGAAGTCCAGCTCCGCAACCTGAGGATCCAGAAAGATCCCGGGATCCAGCCTCCGAAGAGGATCCGGACATAAAGGTGGAGCTAATCGACGGGGTATTCCACCAGCTCAGCATGGATAATGCTTTAGTCACCATTACGGCTGACTACCCCGGACTATATCCGGCTTCCCAGGTGATTGTGACCGAAGTCCTGACAACATTATTTCTTCCTCGCTCATTTCTGACCTTCACATACGATGGTGTTTTGCAGGAAGCGCTTTCAGGGCGGGAAGCCGAGCCCGCGGCGGCTGACCAACAAAGGCCAGTCCGGACCAGTAGGCGGAAGAGGAGCGCGGCGCGGACTGAAACGTCGCTGCACAGGTATAGCTCACAATTCATTATTTGGAGCAACGTTCCTAGGAAGCGTTTGAGTGCTCATGACTTTTCTAGGAGAAAAAGCGCCCGCCAGACTGCGGGCGTGGAGGTTGCCAATCCAACCTCTACCAGTCAGGCTCCAGCACCTGGTCTGGAGGGGGAGGCGAACGCAAGGCGCGAGCTGGACACTCCTCCAATGGAGGATGCCGACAGACTGTCCGCCACCAAGTCTAAGGTGGAGAGCGCCATGAACCATAGGCGCCGCCGGACAGTATTTCGTGACGTGTGCTTCTCCCCTAAGGCATTGAATGCCTTTAACGCGGGGGACGTGCACCTCCGTGCTGCTCAAGATGGTTTTACCAGAGCCATGGAGCAGTATGTAAAAGACATACGGGTAAGAGAATTTAATAGTTATATATGCCAGTAGCCCCCGAGACTTAAAGTAGTTATATTAACTGATTTAAGGATCATTTGCAACACAGGATCTTACCGAGAAGAATACCCAACTGTCTCAGGAGCTGCAAGAGTGCAAGGCCCAACTTGAGGCCGCACTTGCTGCCGCAGGAGGAATCACAGAGACCCCTCCTGGTAACACATTATTTGAATAATATAAGAGATGTGCGGCGTGCGCGCAAGTATAATAATGACATTGCAGGTGCTGCCGGACAAGATCCGGACAGGCAAGAACTACTGCGCCAGCTGAAGGCCGGCGAGAGGGTGCTAAATAGAGTGCAGCAAGAAAGGAACAAGCTCCAAGATGCCCACGCCCAGCTTGGAGAAGAGCTGAAAGGCGTTCAGGCCGAGCTGTCCGGCTCCGTGAAGGAGAATCAGCGGCTTCGTCGCGGCATTTATAGTAAGTGCTTGAGCGAACTCCTTTGAAAAGAAGAGTTCGGCGAGGAAGTCAATTGACACGATATGTCTGTAGGTATACTCACAGGTTGTCCTACGGAGGAGATGCCCGTATCGACGGGTGATCAACTTCCCGAGCTGTTGCAGCTGCTCGAACGAATTCGGCAGGCAATGAGCGGCGTCGTCCATGCTTTATGGCCAGCCCTCTCCCTACCCGAAGGCCTTGGGGAGCTTGTGGAGAAGCTTCAGGGAGTGCGGCAGCGCTTCCGTTTATGGAAGATTTCGGCCTGCCTTCAAGGTGCCAGGGAGGCCTGGGCCATGGTGAAGACGCGGTACAAGAAGGCGGATCCCAACCATATGGCCGAGGTCGGACCTATGGGGCCCGACGGGAAGGAGATCCCCGTGAGTTTAGTATACGGCCAAGTAGAGTTGGCTGCTAAATTTTCCCAACGGGACTGTAAAGTGGACAGCCTGTTAGACGGGACTGAGGAGGAATACAGTCAGTCAATGTGACAATGTATTTTAAAATGACATGTAAAATGCCTTCTAGCCGGATTGTAGATCGTTTGTCTTTGCCGACCTTTTCGCTTCATCCTCTGGACCCTAGAGTCCAGAGTGTGTCCGAATACCTTCTCGGTTAAAAAACAGCCGGGTCATGCATGGAGACCAGGCGTAGGGGTCATTAGTGCTTTATCAGACAAGTGCCCAACTAGTTATGTTATATTACATGGTTAGTAAGAAACATCTTCCAGGGAGAATAGTTCCGTTAAGGGTTCGTTTCCCTGGGAGGCATGCCCTAAAGTGCATGTCCGAACTGCGAAAAGAGCAGAAAAACATCTGGGGGCAGATAAATAAGTAGGTAAAAAATCATCTTTCAAGTCACCGACCGAATATTCCCTTAAGAACGCTAGCTTTTGGCTTCACCCAGTCTGAGGTACACATCCGGCTGACCCGGCAGTAACAATCGCAGAGGTGCTCCCTTTACCTCCTAGCCGAATAATCGGGAACATAGGGGTAAGCACAGGAGCCAGGCAACCCAGCTTGGCCAAAACTTAAGTCATATCGATGCATATAATGGTGAATAAAAGGTACATGTGGAAGCTTGACACATGTGTTGGGCATGAAGCCCTTATAATTAAGCTTCTGGTAAAGAAGCCCCCAGGTATAATGAGTGCGGATGGCACATCAAGTGTATGCGAACAATGCGCAAGTAGGCCCTTAAGGGTTTTTTAGTAAAAGGGTTAAGAGAAGAAAGAAAAACAAAAGACAGCTGAAGTGTAAAACTTTGAACGGGGGAAGGGGACGAACTCTTAGTCCGGCGCTAGGCATAGAATCTTCGAAGGCGGGCTGCGTTCCATGGGTTCGGCTCGAGTCGGTTGTCCGACGCATTTCGTAGACGGTACGCTCCGCCGGTCAGGACTTGATCGATAATGAAGGGGCCCTCCCATTTGGGCTTGAGCTTGTCCTTTTTCTTGTCCGGCAGGCGTAGAACTAGTTCGCCGACGTTGTAAGTCTTGGCCCGTACTTCCCTGCTTTGATATCTTCGAGCCTGCTGCTGATAGAATGCGGAACGAGCCTTGGCGATGTCGCGTTCTTCCTCCAATGCATCCAAGCTGTCCTGCCGATCCAGCTCGGCTTCTCTTTCTTCGTACATGCGCACTCGAGGTGAGTCATGAATGATGTCGCAGGGCAGAACTGCCTCTGCGCCGTATACCATAAAAAATGGTGTGAATCCGGTTGTACGTTTGGGCGTTGTCCGCAGCCCCCAGAGTACGGAGTCGAGCTTCTCTACCCAGTGCGTGTCAGATTTTGTAAGTGACCGCACTAGTCTGGGTTTGATGCCGCTCATTATTAGACCAATTTCTCGTTCCACTTGACCGTTGGTTTGAGGATGATAGACTGAAGCGTAATCGAGCATAATGCCCATATTTTTGCACCATGATTTAACCTCGTCGGCCATAAAATTCGTGTCGTTATCGGTGATGACGCTGTGGGGGACACCAAAACGGTGTACTACCCTAGAGATAAAGTCTATCACTGGTCCGCACTCTGCCGTTTTGACTGGCTTGGCCTCTATCCATTTGGTGAATTTGTCCACCATGACCAATAGGTACCTTTGCTTGTGGGTTCCTCCTTTAAGGGGTCCAACCATGTCAAGCCCCCAGACCGCAAACGACCAGGCAATGGGTATAGTTTTGAGGGCGGTGGGTGGCATATGGCTCTGATTAGCAAAGAGCTGACAACCAACGCATCTTTGGACTAAGTCCTGAGCATCTGCCCGAGCCGTCGGCTAATAAAATCCTGTATGGAATGCCTTTCCTACAAGGGCTCGAGCTGCGGCGTGGTGTCCGCCTAGTCCGGCATGAATTTCAGCCAGAAGGTTTCGCCCTTCCTCTTCGGAGATACACCTTTGAAGGACTCCGGTTGTGCTTTTCTTATAAAGTTCTCCCTCGTGGACCTTGTAGGCTTTAGATCGCCGGACTATGCAGCGGGCCTCATTTTGGTCTTCGGGAAGTTCCTGCCTAAGCAAGTAGGCTAGGAATGGTTCTGTCCACGGGGCAATTACTGCCATTATGTCGTGGGCTGAAGGTGTTATGTCATCGGCTGAATCGCCGGTTGTGTCAGATTGCTCTGCGTCGGCTGGTGCGGCTGTTTCCGGTTTGTTATTTCCGGACTCCTCTTTCCATAGTACGGATGGCTTAAAGAGCCGTTCCAGGAAGATGTTTGGAGGGACAGCGTCACGTTTTGCGCCGATGCGTGCCAGTACGTCGGCTGCTTGGTTATTATCTCGGGCTACGTGATGGAATTCAAGTCCTTCAAACCGAGCTGACATTTTTAGGACAACGTTGCGATATGCTGCCATTTTCGGATCCTTGGCATCAAAGTCTCCATTTATTTGGAATATTGCAAGGTTTGAATCCCCGCGCACCTCTAGGCGTTGAATGCCCATGGAGATTGCCATCCGAAGACCATGTAAAAGGGCCTCGTATTCGGCTGCGTTGTTGGAGTCCGTGTACGTTATCTGAAGTACGTATTGGACTGTGTCCCCGGTCGGGGATGTCAATACAACGCCAGCCCCCAATCCGGCCAACAATTTAGAGCCATCGAAGTGAATAATCCAATTGGAGTATGCGCCGTACTCTTTAGGGAGTTCGGCTTCGGTCCATTCAGCGACAAAGTCAGCCAAAACTTGTGACTTTATAGTTCGCCGAGGTTTGTAAGTTATATCGAATGGTAAGAGCTCAATGGCCCATTTTGCAATCCTGCCCGTCGCGTCGCGGTTGTTTATAATGTCGTTGAGTGGTACTTCAGAGACCACTATTATCGAACACTCTTGAAAGTAGCGTCGGAGCTTCCGGGATGCCATAAACACCGCATACGCTATCTTTTGATAGTGCGGGTAACGGGACTTGCAGGGGGTTAATCCAGTGGATACGTAGTACACTGGTTTTTGAAGAGGGAATTTATGCCCATCTGTCTCTCGTTCGACGACGAGTACCGCGCTTACAACTTGATGTGTTGCTGCGATGTATAACAACATTGGTTCGCCCAGGTTGGGCGCAGCCAGGACCGGATTCGTTGCCAATATGGCTTTTATTTCTTCTAGTCCGGCAGTGGCAGCATCCGTCCACTCGAAGTGTTCGGTGCGCCTAAGGAGGCGATAGAGGGGCAATGCCTTTTCTCCTAGACAGGAGATAAAGCGGCTTAGAGCCGCCACGCATGCAATCAATTTTTGTATTTGTTTGAGGTCTTTTGGGATATCTAGCTGTGACAGAGCTCGGATCTTGGCTGGGTTTGCTTCAATTCCTCTACGGATACAATGAAGCCCAGTAGCTTTCCGGCTGGTACGCCGAAAACGCATTTTTCCGGATTCAGCTTGATGTCATATGCTCTGAGGTTGTCGAATGTGAGCCTCAAGTCGTCTACTGGAGTTTCGACGTGTTTGGTTTTGATGACTACGTCGTCTACGTATGCCTCTACTGTTTTGCTGATCTGGGTGGCCAGACATGTTTGAATCATGCGCTAATATGTTGCGCCGGCATTTTTAAGTCTGAAGGGCATCGTGTTGAAGCAGAATGGTCCGTATGGAGTGATGAATGCCGTTGCGGCTTGGTCCGCTTCCGCCATCTTGATTTGATGGTAGCTGGAGTATGCGTCAAGGAAGCACAATGAATCGTGCCCTGCAGTAGCATCGATTATCTGGTCAATGCGGGAGAGGGGGAAGGGATCCTTTGGGCAGGCCTTGTTGAGGTCTTTAAAATTGACGCATAGGCGCCAGGATTTGTCCTTCTTTGGTACCATTACCAGGTTTGCTAGCCAATCCGGATGTTTGATATCTCTGATAAATCCGGCTTCCAATAGTTTGGCTAGCTCTTCTCCCATTGCCTGTCTTTTGGGTTCGGAACAACGTCGAAGAGCCTGTTTGACTGGCTTGAATCCTTTTAGGATGTTTAGGCTGTGTTCTGCCAATCTGCGTGGGATTCCGGGCATATCCGAGGGGTGCCAGGCGAAAATATCCCAATTTTCCCGAAGGAATTCTCGCAGTGCGGCGTCTACATCAGGGTTCAATTGTGCCCCGATGGAGGCCGTCTTTGTCGGGTCCGTTGGATGGACCTAGAATTTTACTATTTCGTCCGCTGGTTTCAAGGAGGTGGACTTGGATCTCTTATCAAGTATCACGTCGTCCCTATTCACAGGAGAGCGCAGCGCTGTGAGTTCTTCTGCCGCTAGGGCTTCGGATAGTGCCTCCAGGGCTAATGCTGCTGTCTTGTTTTCAGTGCGGAGTGCTATGTCCGGATCACTAATGAGAGTGATTATTCCGCCGGGCCCAGGAATTTTGAGCTTCATGTACCCGTAATGGGGTACGGCTTGAAAAATTGTGAATGCCTCTTGTCCTAATATAGCGTGATATCCGCTGTTGAACGGGGCCACTTGGAACGTGACTTCTTCGGATCTGTAATTGTCCGGCGAGCCGAACACCACATCGAGTGTGATTTTTCCGGTGCAGCGCACTTCCCGGCTAGGGATTATTCCTCTGAAGGTTGTGTTGCTTCGCTCAATGCGGCTCCAGTCTATTTCCATTTTTTGAAGAGTTTCCTCATAGATGAGGTTTAGTCCGTTGCCGCCATCCATGAGGACCTTTGTAAGTCGAAAGCCGTCCACTATTGGACTAAGTACCAATGCAGCTGGTGCTCGGGCTGTTCGGAATTTAGGTTCGTCCCTGGCGTTGAAGGTGATGGCTGTGTCGCTCCATGGATTTGTTGTTGCTACTTGGTAGACTTCGGCGAGGCTGCGGATTGTTCGTTTCCGCATGTTATTTGATGCGAAAGTCTCGAAGACTGTTGATACCGTACCGGTATTGTTGGAGTGGTTTTTCGGGGCTAGAAGCTCCTCGCCACTTTTGGCCACCTGCCGTAATATCCAACATGCTCGAAGGCTATGTGTAGGGACGACACCTTCTGTACTGTGAATTTTACAGGGTCCGCTAAGCCATCCCTCCAGTACGGTTCCGTGCCCTCTATGGGGTTTTTGCTTTTTGGTTTTTGTGTCTGGTGCCTGAGTGTAATGCACCCTTTTGTTGCGGACTAGGGTTGTATTCGGGGCCGGATTGTCCCAACACTTATTTTCGGTTTTCCGGAAACTCTCCATCGCACAGTACTTTCGTACTATGGACGCCAGGTCGGCGAAGGGTGTAATTTCACGACGGCTGACGGCGTTCAAGATTCCCTCGTCCGTGCAATTATTGCAAAAAATAAGATTAGAGATAGATCGCATATGTTTGGGCGGGTGGGTGGAATTATGTCCGAAACCCTACCCATCTCAAGGCTCGAAGGCCGGGAAGTTTCCAAATTTGGAAGCTTGGATTGCTGGACGTTGTCCAACGAGTCCGGAACGATGCCTGACTTTAAGTTCAGTGCTCGATCGAAGTCCGTCCCTCCGCGGGAATCCGGCATGGAGGGTTCGGGAGCCCGGACATGACTAGTTTTCAATATAGGAGAAGAGTCACCGCATTGTTCTTCTACCACTACAACGTGGTGGGTGACCTGGGGAGAGTTAATCTCTCTCAGATTGGTTTTAAGCCCAATCTAATTGTTGTCTGTAGCGACTCCCAGGGCGGCGATGCGATCCAAGAGCTCGTTGACAGACGAGAGCTCTATTGGATCCGGCCGCTCGGCAAATTCCGAGCTGACGTGAAGATTGCTTTTGACGAGTTGAGAAGTCATTGTCGAAGCGGTGGCCGGACAGGCGGTCATAAGAAAACCACCTAGCCGTATAGTTTGGCCGGTGGACAAGGCTCCTTTGGCGAAAATACCGTCTTTGAAGACGGGAGGAGGCATCCTTCCTATCGGTGACGACACAGAGGAACTCTCAATGAAAGCACCAATGTCGGTGTCAAAACCGGCGGATCTCGGGTAGGGGGTCCCGAACTGTGCGTCTAAGCGGATGGTAACAGGAGACGAGGGACACGATGTTTTACCGAGGTTCGGGCCCTCTTGATGGAGGTAAAACCCTACGTCCTGCTTGATTAATATTGATGATGTGTATTACAAGAGTGGATCTACCACGAGATCAAGGAGGCTAAACCCTAGAAGCTAGCCTATGGTATGATTGTTGTAATGGTTGTTGTGTCCTACGGGCTAAAGCCCTCCGGTTTATATAGACACCGGAGAGGGCTACGGTTACACAGAGTCGGTTACAATGGTAGGAGATCTACATATCTGTATTGCCAAGCTTGCCTTCCACGCCAAGGAAAGTCCCATCCGGACACGGGACGAAGTCTTCAATCTTGTATCTTCATAGTCTTGGAGTCCGGCGGACGATGATAGTCCGGCTGTCCGGACACCCCCCAGTCCAGGACTCCCTCAACAGACATCGTCAATCTCAAGTGGGATTCTAATAGCATCTCCAATAGATGATGTAAATAGATGTAAAGTTTACATCACCAAAAACCACTTGACTACAACAGATGAGGTAAAAACTATTGACTCTGAACTTAACTGTCGAAACTAAAATTTACTGTGGAATCTGAATGTTACTGTGGAAACTGAACGCAATGGTAGCAGAGAGGCACTTAACATGTAGTTTAGGGAGGGCCTGCAGTTCATCTTCAACCTGCACCCCCCTGGGCTGCCAGCCACCACCGGCCGAACCGCTACCCCAGCGCCGCCTCGCCGCCCTGAAACAACTCCCCACCGTCGGTCCGCCGCCGCCCCGGCCAGCCCTCTAGCCCCCCGCCCCCCACCCTGAACCCTAAGATAGATAGTGGGGTACCTCTCAGGCGAGCCCCCGTCCCCGCTGCGGGTGGTTCTTCCTTAACTCCGGCAAGCCCCCCCACCCCCTGAAAATCGACTTACCCAAAGGTCAATTCAGTCGACTGAAGTGTAGCTAAATCGGAGCAGAGTAGCAGCATGAGCGAGGGGGAGAGCAGCAGCAGCAACGCGAGCGAGCGAGCGAGAGCCGGAGTAGCAGCAGCTGGGCGAGCGGGCGATCGAGCGAAAGCCGGAGTAGCAGCAGCACGAGCGACCGAGCGAGAGCCAGAGCAGCAGTAGCAGATCCGGCTGGTATGGACGCTGCCGCCGAAGGGGCCTCGCACTAGGCGAGAGCCACCATGGATATGTCGTTCACGGCGCCGGCTTGAAGGTAGCCGCTCCATGGGGGTGCGGGATGGAGCACCGTCGGGCCGGGAGGTCGAGTTAAGGAGAAGGTGCGATTCAATGAGTGTACAACATCTTTGGTGGCGCTGAGTAGGCCTCGGCTTCGTCCGAGGAGTCGGTAAGGATGCTGCGGTTCCGGTGGAGCAGGTTAAGGCAGCGCTATGGGGATAGAGCAGCCGCGATAGACGAGGCGATCGTTGGAGCAGCTCCTTGGAGGTGCAGGACGGGGCGACGGAACCGGCAGGATGACAAGATGGAGACGGATCCTCATCCGGGGAGGTGGACGAGGAACATCGAGCTATTGCAGTGGACGACGTCGTCGGGGAAGAGGCTCCGGCTGGGCAACAGTGAGGTGGCGGACAGAGGAGAGTGGGGTTTCGCGGCTGGAGCGGAGAGGTTATGGTGGCCTGGGATTTCGAATGGCGAAAAGGGGGCGATGGGAGGGGGTGAACCATGACTTAGGGACACGCTTATCAAAAATATAGGGTGTGTTACAAAAGTACCCCCCATCAATTTGAACTATCGGCCCTTTCGGCTCAGGGTTAGAAGAAGGATTTCGCGTGTCGGGATTTGGCAGCTGGAGGGAGTTTTCGCGCGCGTTGTAATTTTGGGATAGCAAGCCGTGGGTTGTGAAGGCGCCAGTTTTGGGAGCACGATATCTGAATTTTTGGGATATAACAAGAGGCGGGTTGAATTTTAGGGCAAGCCTAATGTGTATTAATATTGTACTTGTACGTTCCAAATCAATTCGCACTTCCCTCAACAAAAAAGAAAACGAAAAAAAATAAAACTATTCACACCACACAAAGAGAGAGTCTTGCCCCGTTTTACTATACAAATGCTTTTCAAAGCTACTCCCTCCTTCCATTTATATAGGGCCTAATGCGTTTTCCGATGCTAACTTTGACCAAATATTAGAGCAATAGTATATGACATGCAACTTACACAAAGCACACCGTTAAATTTTTCTGTGAAAGGTTCTTTCAATGATATAATTTTCACATTGTGCATGTCATGTACTATTAATCTTGTCAATAGTCAAAGGCGGTCTTAAAAAACTCATTACGCCCTATATAGATGGAAGGAGGGAGTATGAATCCATGTTCCAATTAAATTTTTTCGCTTGCTGTATAATGCATGTAACCTACTCATACCAACATTTTAGTGCATTCCAAATGTCTATACTACCGCTGCAATTCGAACTGAATTTGAATTCGTTTCTCTATTTCAATAAGAATCTACAATCATGATTGTTGCCAACTTCAACCATTATTCGTGTATTACCTTAATAACACACCACATGATTACTATAGAGATAGATATGAACTATGTGTACTACATGAACTCGAATTCTATTTTTTGAATAGACTTGATGTTGATTCCAAATAATAGTACATTTGATGTACTAACTATATATTCATAATCTAAACCATGTTCCATACGTACACCTTGTTTATCACACAAAGTATAGTGCCCTGCCCCCTACATTATGACAAGTATTTAGACTTGAGCTGCAAAAGCCACACATTAGCCCAAATTATAATCAATGTTCTATGTATTATACGTAGTACTAGCAAGATGCCCATGCGTTCCACAGAACATCAACATGATCAAGGGGAGGCCTAATTTGCAAATATGGAGAGGGGTGTGGGTATCTTTTTTCAAACTTGCCATAGTTTCCTTCTATCCGTCAGATATAAATCGGACGGCCTATATTGCAGGATGGTAGGCACACCATCATCAACAACTCTGTTTTTTATAAGAGTAGAGATAAAATATATTATATGTAGTATAACATGTTCATAACCACACCATGTGTATCACCGTTATATATATTCACACATGCGTCGCTTTAAAATACTATGATAAATTCTTCAAATATTCGAATTCGCATTTTATAATGAAGTGTGATCTCTATTCGTCTTTTACACCCACACAATCCTCTTATCTTTGTAGCTAGCGCTAACTTTCTCTCATGCATGCAAATGCCTGCATCCCTCTCACCCTCCCTCGGCATTCTACAGCTCCATCGCGCAAATTCGTCTTTTCACTTTAGGTCGTTCACCCGGTGTGTGTAGCCCCCCAGCTACTTCTTTAGGGCACACATCGATCGATATGCCTCTATAGCCAGGTGTGCCTAGCACAAACACAAGCTTCCCCTCTTCTCTTATCACTGTCCATGCCTCACTCCCACCACTCTTTTCATCGATCTCGTACTCGCACACTCCTTCCCCCTCGATATAGTATCCCTCTCGCACCACCTCCTAGATGCATCCCTCTCTCTCTATCCTTCTCCTCGTGCCTCATTTTCTTCTAACACACACATGCATGTATGCCGATCGATCTCCCAACATTTACCTAGGTCGACTTTAACTATCCCCCCCCATCGATCGACGTATAGCTCACAAGTTATATCTCTCCTTTCTCTGACAAAGGACGATTGATCTTCGTATGTAGTTACGTCTGCTTACTACATCCATATCGTCCCCCCTCATCATTCGTGCATGCCTCCTGACCCGTCTCTCACATGCACGTGCATAGACAGGCATCCATCCCCTCTTTTATTGATATTGTAGGTGTGCCCTCCGTTTGTCTAGCAAGCCTACCCCACCATTTGTTAGAAGCAACTCCACTACCATCCCTCCAACACTCTAGCTTTGTATCTCTCCCAACCTTATTCCTCTCCTACACATATGCATGGATGCCGATCGATCTCCCTTAATACATGAGGTAGATCGATCTCCCTTAATACATGAGGTAGGCCTCTCTCCTCCTCCACACATTGTACCTCTATAGTTACTTAGGCCTCCCTGCCCCCCACCACCACACACCGATAGTCGAGCGCTGTAGGTAGGTATCCATGCCATAGAGACAAACTGCGCATGTCCCCTCTCACGTTCCAGTAGGCCAGCTACTCTATATCTTTGATGTGGGCACACAAAAATTCGATGGCACTCTTTATCGATCGCGCGCACACACACACACACATCATCCCTCTCTTCGATTCCATGGACACCTCAAGCCAATGATACCTCCACTCTCTTCTTGTGGATTGCCCCCTCTATATATATGATATATCCAGGACTCTATTTCACACACATTACATATGTTACATTTTTTGATTGAACCCCCCCATAGAAAAAAACTCTCATGAACCCACACACTATATCTCTCTACGTTTGTACCTCTCTCACACAACCCCGCGTAGGTGGTGTACATATACAAGAAGAGAATAGGTGCATCGTGCATGTACTCACGCTTCATGCCCAGCCACACCCGCGCGGGTACAAGGTGGAGCTCATTTCTGTACGAAATGGCAGCCCACATGCTAATTTGAACGCCTGTAGCAGTTGTTTACCTACGGATGTCGTGTACCACGCGTGCATGAAACAAAGTTTGACCTCATGCATTGGCGCGTTATTTTTAAACAAAGTTATATAACTCAATGGCATGTACACAGAATATAAAACGATTTTTGTGGAGAAAAAGGTAGTCCGCTCTACAATATACAATGGAGCCTGCCTGCCTGGTTTGTGTCTCTTCAGAGTATCTCACACAAGGTTGCGGTGGCCTCTCTCTCTCACTGTTGGTCACTGATCCGGATGCATCCCGTCCGCCAGCGGAAAGGGAGGAATTGCATCGTTTCTCCGTTCGACGGTGCCGAGGCAGCATGTCCCGATCTACGGTACACACCATTCTCTCTGACCAAGCTCCGGCGCGGTAGGGCCTACACCACCTGCTCGCTACCGCAGTATGGGCAGATTCCGCCCACCGCCGCTCACCTAGTTACATCCCGATGACCTCCAGGTGAGGGAGTCCTGGATTAAGGGGTCCTCGGATAGCCGGACTATATACTTTGGTCGGACTGTTGGACTATGAAGATACAAGATTGAAGACTTTGTCCCGTGTCCGGATGGGACTCTCCTTTGCATGGAAGGCAAGCTTGGCAATTCAGATATGTAGATCTCCTTCTCTGTAACTGACTCTGTGTAACGCTAGCCCCCTCCGGTGTCTATATAAACCGGAGGGTTTAGTCCGTAAGATAAGAACAATCATAATCATAGGCTAGCTTCTAGGGTTTAGCCTCTACGATCTCGTGGTAGATCAACTCTTGTAATACTCATATCATCAAGATCAATCAAGAAGGAAGTAGGGTATTACCTCCATCGAGAGGGCCCAAACCTGGGTAAAACATCGTGTCCCCTGCCTCCTGTTACCATTAGCCTTAGACGCACAGTTCGGGACCCCCTACCCGAGATCCGCCAGTTTTGACACCGACATTGGTGCTTTCATTGAGAATTCCACTGTGCCGTCATGACAAGGCTTGATGGCTCCTTCAATCATCTTCAACAACACGGTCCAGGGGGAGGCTTTCCTTCTCGGATAGATCTTCATATTCGGCGGCTTCGTACTGCGGGCCGACTCGCTTGGCCACCTAGAGTATATCGATAGCTATGCCCCTGGCCATCAGGTCAGGTTTGGAAGCTTGAACTATACTGCCGATACTCGTGGAGACTTGATCTTCGACGGATTCGAGCCCATGACAGGTACGCCGAACAGTCGTGACGAGCATGACTTAGATCTGCCATCAGATAGTGTTCGGGAGGTCGCACCTGTGGCGGCCCCGGGAATCAATCCGGAGCAAATCGCGTCTTCCGTGGACGGGAGGATGGACCCCGCTGCGGAGGCCACACACTCATCGATGTTGGAGCCGAACACTGATCCCACCTCCTGTGAGGGTGGTGTCATCGGACCCTTGGACTCGTCTCTGGCTACAGGATCTGAACCGCGTACGTCCGTGCCTATCGAATCTGATTGGGCACCGGTCATGGAGTTCACCGCCGCGGATATTTTTCAGCACTCACCCTTGGGTGATGTGTTAAATTCATTGAGGTCTCTTTCCTTGTCGGGAGATCCTTGGCAGAACTATGTCCAGCTCGAGTGGGAAGAGGACGACGAAGAACTTCGTTCCCCACCCACCACCCACTTAATAGCCACTGTTGATGACTTAACCGATGTGCTTTACTTCAACTCCGGAGACATCGACGGTATGGACGACGATGCAGGAGAAGAACAGGAACCACCACCTATAGGGCGCTGGACAGCCTCCCCATCATATGATATATATATGGTGGACACCCCCAAAGAAAGCAATGGCAATGAGGCAACGGATGATAACCCCTTGGAGAAACAATCTGAACACTGGCGTCATAGGCGCCGCTCCAAGCCCCATCATAGCAAAAATAGCGATACCGACACAAGAGATAACAATCCGGATGGTGTCGAAGATGAAAACAGTCCTTCCTAGCCAGGCTTCGAGCAGGCCGAGGAAGAGGATGGACAAGCTAGCCCTAAGGAACAGGCGACAGATGGATAATCAGAGGATGATAATTACATCCTCTCTCCGAAGACGAAGTGAGCCTTGGCGATGAAGAATTCATTGTGCCTGAGGATCCCGTTGAGCAGGAGCGCTTCAAGCGCCGGCTTATAGCCACTGCAAAAAGCCTGAAGAAAAAGCAGCAACAACTTCAAGCTAATCAAGATCTGCTAACTGATAGATGGACCGAGGTCCTGGCTGTCGAGGAATACGGACTCGAGCACCCTACCAAAAGTTACCCAAAGCGCAGGTTGCTACCTCAACTCGAGGAGGAGGCATCAAAACCCACACTACCAAAAGTTACAGACCGACCACTCTGTGGCCGAGACAAAGCGGCATACCAGCCCGAAGTCTAGACCGCACCCCGTCGCCAATCAAACGATAATACCAAGGCCCAGGGCTACACGAAGGACCTGTGAGACGTATTGGAAAACAAAGCAGGACAGCCAAGATCGATCTACGAATCACGGGGGCGCGCCACAACACATGACGATGACCGTCATGCCGGATACAATAAACAATAGTCCGACCGGGCCGAATACAGCAGACCAGACTCACTTGAACTTTGTCGAGATGTAGCCCGGCATAGAGGCACCGCACACCCCTTTGCTTTACAGATAAAGTAATGGATCATGAATTCCCAGAAGGGTTTAACCCCGTAAACATTGAATCATACGATGGCACAACAGACCCCGCGGTATGGATTGAGGATTTTCTCCTACACATTCACATGGCCCGCGGCGACGACCTACATGCCATCAAGTACCTACCACATAAGCTCAAAGGACCAGCCCGACATTGGCTGAATAGCCTGCTAGCAAGCTCCATTGGCAGTTGGGAGGACCTGGAATATGCATTCCTTAACAACTTCCAGGGCACATACGTGCGACCACCGGATGCTGATGACTTAAGTCACATAACCCAACAGCCCGGAGAGTCAGCCAGAAAATTCTGGACTCGGTTCCTAACTAAGAAGAACCAAATCGCCGACTGTCCGGATGCCGAAGCCTTAGCAGCCTTCAAACATAACTTCTATGATGAATGGCTCGCCCGACACCTCGGCCAAGAGAAGCCAAAGTCCATGGCCGCCCTCACGACACTCATGACTCACTTTTGTGCGGGCGAGGACAGATCGCTGGTTCGTAGCAACATCACACCAGAAAACCCCAGCGATTCAGACGCCAGAGATAGCAACGGCAAGCCGCGAGGCAATAGTCACAAGCGTCGCAACAATGGCGACAACGCCAAAGACACGACAGTTAATGCCGGATTCAGAGGCTTTAAATCCGGACAGTGGAAAAAGCCATTCAAAAGAAACAGTCCGGGCTCGTCCAGTTTGGACCGCATACTCGATCGCTCATGTCAAATCCACGGCACCCCCGATAAACAAGCCAACCACACCAATAGGGAATGTTGGGTGTTTAAACATGCCAGCAAGTTGAATGCCGAAAAGGAAAAGGGGCTGCATAGCGATGATGATGAGGAGCCCCGGCCATCGAACTCAGGAGGACAGAAGAAATTCCCTCCCTAGGTGAAAACAGTGGATATGATATACGCAACCCACATTCCCAAGCGAGAACGAAAGCGTGTGCTAAGGGACGTCTATGCGATGGAGCCAGTCGCCCCAAAGTTCAACCCATGGTCCTCTTGTCCGATTGCTTTCGATCGCAGCAACCATCCTACCAGTATCCGTCATGGTGGTTCAGCTGTATTGGTCCTTGACCCCATCATCAACGGATTCCACCTAACACGAGTCCTCATGGACGGTGGCAGTAGCATGAACCCGCTCTATCAGGATACAGTGTGCAAAATGGGCATCGACCCCTCAAGGATCAAGCCCCACAAAAACCACCTTCAAGGGTGTCATACCCGGTGTGGAGGCCTGTTGCATGGGCTCAATCACACTGGAAGTGGTCTTTGGATCTCTGGACAATTTCTGAAGCGAGGAGTTAATCTTTGACATCGTCACCTTCCGTAGTGGCTATCATGCACTGCTCGGATGAACCGCATTCGCCAAATTCAATGTGGTACCGCATTATGCACACCTCAAGCTCAAAATGCTAGGACCTCGCGGGGTTATAACAATTAATGCAAACACAGAGCGCTCGCTCCGAACGGAGGAGCACACGGCAGCCCTCGCGGCAGAAGTACAAAAAAACCTTCTTAGGCAAATGGCCCATTCGGCGATAAAGAACCTGGACACCGTCAAGCGAGTCCGAAGTACCCCGCAACAGGATCATCCGGCACATCCAGAGCTTGACTTGCAATCCATCCTCCGTCCTAGTCCCAGTCAAGCGGCGAAATTTGTGCCGCGCGTTCACATCTACGGACTTAAAATACCATGGGCATAGGCAGAGGCACGGCCATGACACGGTCCACAATGCGGTTCGACCGCCCTGGGACCCATGCATCTTTACCCACTTTTTTCTTTCAGGTCCCTATCTTCAGGAGGCTCTTCCAAAAGACCGACTATCGGACACATAGCGGGACGGACACACCAAGAATACAAGAAGCTGGGGCGTCCAGGGGAATCTTCAGGTGGTCTCTGAAAACGATCGCTATACCTGTTTTACATACCCGCATATAGCCCGCTCCTGGTCAGGATGTGTCAAACAGTCCTATTTTGCTTATTGCACTACTTGTATATATACGCTTTGACGTATCATTTTAATAACAAGGGAAAATAGTGTACAGCTTCAGCTTACTTTTACGTTTATTTACCCCTTTCCATTACTGCTTATTTATTATACCCGTGCATTTTACCACGACCTCTTTGCCAGGGGCTTTAGTGTACCACATAACCTGGCAAGAAAAGTTTGAAGACTTTTGACACTGCGGCACCCCGAACTTATAACACTATATGCATCAGCTCCGAATCATGTCTTGGGTCAATAGTTGGGTTTGCCCGGCTCCTATGTTTTGGTACCTTACGTTCCACTATATCGGCTAAGGTAGCGCAGGGAGAACTATTGCGATTGTGTCCCGGTTCTCCCGGATGAACACCTTAGTAGAGAAAGCCGAAAACTGACTGTCATGATAAGGCGAGAGCTGGTCGCTATTCGAGAGGTCTCAAATCCTTAAAGATTTTTTCCGCTTCAGGCGAGGAATCGGCCTCGTCCGATTTAGGTGTGTGTAGCGCCCCGAGTCCGGCCTTCCGGATACTACGGGCTTCGCCAAAATTTAATTGTAGACTTCTATGGCTAAGTGAGAGTGATAAAGCCATATAGTCCGATTGCCTCGTTCGCGGCGCTAAACACCTCCTTAAAAGGACCAAAAATTTGGATAAAGATTGTTTATATTTATCCCGAACACCCCAGTACTAGCTACATGGGGGTAGAAGCCGACGACTAGCCAACTCTCAAGATTTTATAAACGGCCGCACAGAAGGTAATATTTTAAATTAAAAAGCGCTACATAGCGCACATGAACCAGTTTTCATATTACAGGATGACATGAGTACATTCATTCAAATATCACATCCTTAGTACATTCATCCGCCACAAGGCGGGCACGCTTAATAACATTGTCATAGTACTGTTCGGGGTGGTGATGCTCCTTGCCCTTCGGCGGCCCCTCTATCACCAGCTTCTCGGCGTCCATCTTCCCCCAGTGCACTTTTGCACGGGCCAAGGCCCTGCGTGCACCCTCAATGCAGACGGACCGCTTAAGAACTTCAAGCCACGGACAGGCATTTACCATCCGCTTCACGAGGCCGAAGTAGCTGCTGGGCAAGGGCTCGCCGGGCCACAACCGGACTATGAAGTCCTTCATGGCCAGTTCGGCCGCCTTGTGAAGTTCGATCAATTGCTTCAGCTGGTCGCTCAAGGGCATCGGATGTTTGGCCCAATATACTAGGCCCAAAACAGCTTATCCGTCGAGCTCCCTTCCTCGGCCCGGTAGAACTCTGCGGCATCAGAGATGCTGTGCGGCAGATCTGCGAATGCTCCTGTAGAGCTCTGAATTCGAGTAAGTAAAAGGAAAATCTCCTTCACATGCTTGCTTTGCATAATGAAAGCCTTACCCGCAACTATCTTATTGGCTGCCTCAATTTCCTGGAGGGCCTTCTGGGCTTCAACCTTGGCGTCTTGCGTGCTCTGACGGGCCTTCGCAAGCTCCGACTCTTGCGTCTTGGAGTCACGCTCCAAGGACTCAAATTTTTTGACGAACTCCTAGAGCTCTTGCTGGACCTCATCAACCCGAGCCTCTTGTTTTTCACGCTCGGTGCGCTCCTTGGCCGCTTTGTCTTCGGCCTCGGACAGCGCCTTCTTAAGGGCCGCCACTTCGGTCGTGGCCCCCAGTAAAATTCGTCATGCCTTTATTAGCATCAATAGTTTTTCCCTGATATAAATCAGACGGGGTATCAATTACCTCTGTTCTCCTCGAGCTGCTTCTTCACGAGGCCGAGCTCTTCTTCGGCCCGCCCCAGGTTCTGCCTCAGTCCGGAGACCTCCGCAGTGGCGGCGGCGGCGGCCAGCAGCGACGCCTGCTTATTCATATACACATAATATGATTAGACTCCTGGGAATAACACTTGATCCTCTATTCGGCCTTTCTTTCCGAACACCAAACAGAGCATCAGGGGCTATGGTCTATACTATGATATTTTCTCGTTATTCAATTACTTACCTCAAAGCCTGTCAGGAGGCTGGCGCAGGCTTCGGTCGATCCTGTTTTGGCAGACTGAACCTTCGCAATCACCGTCCTCATAAGAGTACGGTGTTCTTCGTCAAGGGAAGCGCTCTGAAGCGCTTCCGCCAGGTTATCCGATGCCTCTGGATGGGCAGAGGTCATCGGCACAGGCGGCTCGCCCCCCATAGCGAAGGGCTGCCTGCCCGAGTCCGGAACAACTGGAGGTTCCAGCGCATTATCCGGCTGGGTGCCAAGCTTGTTGCGGCCCCCCTCATCAGAGTCCATGGGGATCTCCCCCACATGAGCCTGGCATCAGGGGTTTCACGTTGAGGCGCCTCCAAATCTATCTCCCCCTGGCCCGATATCCTCTGAGACAACACTTTGGTGTCGTCCGCGGGCCGGGGAGTGGAGGCCGTCGGGAGCGAATCACTGTTCATCTCCGACGAGCTCAAAGACTCATCCGAGGAGGATAATTCGATGCGGGCTTTGGACGCGCTACACAAACATGTTTTGACATGATAAGGAGCCATAAAACTAAACATGCCAGAAGTATTGTGGTATCCGGATACTTATGACCTCGCTAGGGGCTTGTGCCTGGGTAGCCACTCCTCGTCGCTATAGACGGCTGTCGTGGAGTGGTCCGGAGGGAGCGTCCTCCCCTTCTTGGACCCTTCGGCCTCCCCGGATGGGCAGCCTTCCTTTTCTTCTCCCCCTTGGTTTGGGGGAGGGGATTTTCCTCTTCCTCCTCCTCGTTTTCATTGGAGGAGTGCGCCTCGGTGTCTTCGGACGATGAGTCCGACACAACCTTGCACCAGAGACCTTTCCTGGTCCCTGTAGCCTTCTTCTTGGCCTTCTTCTCCGGCACCTCATAGGGCACCGGAAACAACATCTTCGTCAGGAGATCGGTTGCTGGATCTTCAGGCAACGGAGCTGGACAGTCGATCCGCTCCGCTATCGCCACATAGTCCTGTTAAATTAGTATGATGGCTTAGATTCCTCCCATGAATATACTGAGGAAAGGCACATCTGGTGAGATATAGAGTGCTTATCGAATTGGTGTGGCGCTTTGCGCTGAGTCCGCGGTCCTCGGTGCTGGGAGGAGGTACTTCAACGGCCTTGAGCAACACCTTCTAGATGTCTTTGTGCGTCGTGTTGAAGAGCTCTCGCAGCGTCTGGTGTTTGGCCGAGTCAAACTCCCACAGATTGAATGCCCGTCTTTGACACGGGAGGATCCAGCGAAAGAGCATGACCTGGACCACGTTGACAAGATTGATCTTCATGCTTATCATATTTTTTGCACAGTTCTGGAGTCCGGTCAGCTCTGCGAGCGCACCCCAGGCTAAGCCCTTCTTCTTCTAGGAGGTGAGCTGCATGGGGATGCCGAATCGGAATTTTGGGGCCGCCACCCAATTGGCGTCGCGCGGCTCGGTGATGTAGAACCACCCTGACTGCCACCCCTTTGTGGTCTCCACATAGGAGCCCTCGAGCCAGGTGACGTTGGGCATCTTTCCCACCATAGGCCCCCGCACTCTGCTTGCTGGCCAACCACTATCTTCGGCTTCATGTTGAAGATCTTCAGCCACAGGCCGAAGTGCGGCTTGATGCGGCGGAAGGCCTCGCACACAACGATAAATGCCGAGATGTTGAGGATGAAATTGGGGGCCAGATCATGAAAATCTAGCCCATAGTAAAACATGAGCCCACGGACAAATGGGTGGAGGGGGAATCCCAGTCCACGGACGAAGTGGGTGAGGAACACAACCCTCTTGTGGGGTTGCGGAGTCAGAATGATTTGCCCTGTGTCTGGGAGCCGGTGCGCGATGTCTGCGGCCAAATATCCGGCCTCCCAGAGCTTCGTAATGTCCTCCTCCGTGACGGAGGAGGCCATCCACTTGCCTCCCACTCCGGACATGTTTGGAATGTCTATACGGAGAAGGTGAAAGCTGGGGTGCTGGAGCTCGAGCGTGCGAGAATGGATGAACCGGGGAAGAAAAAGGCGTGGGTGAAAAAGGAGAATCCCTATCTCTTTATAAAGGCGGTAGAAATTGTGCGCCTCCCCACTCTCCCATTAAAATTGCTTACTCCCCAAGTGCCACGGTTGATGGCATGGTTGGGTTACCCATGCCCGTATTGATGAAAATCCCGCAATAAGGGGACATGATCTGTGCTTCGACAAGACGTGTCAAGGAAACCGCCTCGCATTGCGTGCAGTAGCGGGTTGTGAAAAACGGTTCGAATAATGACCGGACCGTGGCGTGATGTCATAAAAAGCTGTCGGCAGATTAGATTTGTGGGATATTGTGCTCTCTATGGTGGTATGTGGAATCTGTTTTGCAGATCCAGACACGGTTCTCGTGTTCAAAATCTTATATGGAGTATTCGGAGAAGGAACCCGCCTTGGAATGCCGAAGACAATCTGCGCGCCGGACTCATCGTCATTGAAGCCTGGTTCAGGGGCTACTGAGGGAGTCTGTCGGTGTCAAAACCGGCGGATCTCGGGTAGGGGGTCCCGAACTGTGCGTCTAGGCGGATGATAATAGGAGACAAGGGACACGATGTTTTACCCAGGTTCGGGCCCTCTTGATGGAGGTAAAACCCTATGTCTTGCTTGATTAATATTGATGATGTGTATTACAAGAGTGGGTCTACCACGATATCAAGGAGGCTAAACCCTAGAAGCTAGCCTATGGTATGATTGTTGTAATGGAGGTTATGTCCTACGGACTAAAGCCCTCCGGTTTATATAGACACCGGAGAGGGCTAGGGTTACACAAAGTCGGTTACAATGGTAGGAGATCTACATATCCGTATTGCCAAGCTTGCCTTCCACGCCAAGGAAAGTCCCATCCGAACACAGGACGGAGTCTTCAATCTTGTATCTTCGTAGTCTTGGAGTCCGGCGGACGATGATAGTCCGGCTGTCCGGACACCCCCTAGTCCGGGACTCCTTCAGTAGCCCCCGAACCAGGCTTCAATGACGATAAGTCCAGCGCGTATGTAGTCTTCAGCGTTGCAAGGCGGGTTCTCCTTCAAGTTCCACGTACCTGCCGAACAGTGTCCGGCTTCCTCATTAATGTTGCGCTTCTTGGCTCCCACACCCAATAATGGCCTTCTTCCACGCGTCGCACGAATGTGAAAAGACAGGGTATCTTTTATGTTTTACCCCTTAGCTGTGCAAATAATCTGCCTATAAGAGAGGCAAGAATCCAGATCCAAATCACACCATCCTCCCTCCGCGAATACTCATCGGAGCGCTTCTGACCAAGAATCCATTCCATCATGGACCGTCGACGCGGCTCCTCTTCTCGTGCTCCCAGCCCTCTGCCAGGAGATTGGAGGAGGTGCTCTGTTCCGCACAACGAGCTGGTGAAGCTCCAAGAGGGGGGATATCTCCCTCCGGCCTTCATGGTTCTGGTTCGAGACGGGCTGGCCACCTACCAAGGTGGGAAGCAGGTGGAGGCTACCCCAAGTCCCAACAAAGGGGAGTGGGTATGCTTCGTCCCCTATTTGATAAGGGGACTCGGATTTCCTATACATCCGTTCCTCCGCGGGCTCCTGGAGTTCTACGGACTCCAGCTCCATCACCATACGCCCGCCTCCATCCTGCATATCGCGGGTTATGTAGCTCTTTGCGAGCTATTTCTGGGCATCGAGCCCCATTTTGCACTGTGGAAGAGGTTGTTCTGCCTCGTACCCCGCTCTCACGAGGGGTCCATATATCAAGTGGGCGGCGCCGAAATATGGCGCATTGCCGGGAACGGATATCCATCCGGAACCCCTAAGAAGGCGTCCGAAGACTGGCCTTCGGAATGGTTTTACATAGAGGACGCTCCGCTGCCGGACCCTGTTCGGGTCGGCCTCCCAGAGTTCAGCACCGCTCCCTTGAAGAAACGCCTTAGCTGGCACCCGCGGAGCCCCCAACTGGAGCAAGACAAGAGCGTCCATTATCTGATGGGCCGAATAAGATTATTGGCCCACTCCGGGTTGACCATGATTGGAGTCATGGCAACATGCATTACGCGGGGGGTGCTGCCACTGCAATACAGGGGCCACCCCATGTGGGATTTCAACAGGGAAGACGACGCCACCCGCCATGGCCGTAAAGGATCGGATTCGGCCGAGGATCTGGTGACGATCCTGTCCGGCCTATACAAGGGGGAGAAGGAGGACTTTCTCCAGACGAACCCGTTGAATGGGTTCTCCATGAATAACCCTCGGCGTTGGGTAAGCGAACACTTTAAGGGTCCGACCCATGCTTTCGAAGTTTAAGCTTCTCATATTGTGTCTTCGGCGCAGGAACTGCGCCGGACTGTGGAGGACATGATAAGTCCAGCCCCGCAACCTGAGGATCCGGAGAGATCCCGGGGTCCGGCCTCCAAAGAGGATCCGTACATAAAGGTGGAGCTAATTGACGGGGTGTTCCACCAGCTCAGCATGGATAATGCTTTAGTCGCCATAACGGCGGACTACCCCGGATTATATCCGGCTTCCTAGGTGATTGTGACTGAAGCCCCGACACCATTGTTTCTTCCTTGCTCATATCTGACCTTCGCATACGATGGTGTTTTGCAGGAAGCGCCTCCAGGGCGGGAAGCCGAGCCCGCAGCGGCTGACCAACAAAGGCCAGTCTGGACCAGCAGGCGGAAGAGGAGCGCGGGGCGGACTGAAACGTCGCCGCAAAGGTATAGCCCGCAGTTAATTATTCGGAGCAACGTTCCTAGGAAGCGTTTGAGTGCTCATAATCTTTGTAGGACAAAAAGCGCCCGCCGGACTGCGGGCGTGGAGGTTGCCAATCCAACCTCTACCAGCCAGGCTCCAGCACCTGGTCAGGAGGGCGAGGCGAGCGCAAGGCGCGAGCCGGACACTCCTCCAACGGAGGATACCGACAGACTGTCCGCCACCAAGTCTGAGGTGGAGAGCGCCATGAACCATAGGCGCCGCCGGACAGTATTTCGTGACGTGTGCTTCTCCCCTGAGGCGTTGAATGCCTTTAACACGAGGGACGCGCACCTCCGTGCTGCTCAAGATGGTTTTACCAGAGCCATGGAGCAATATGTGAAAGACATACGGGTAAGAGAATTTAATAGTTATGTATGCCATTAGCCCCCGAGACTTAAAGTAGTTATGTTACCTGATTTAAGGATCATTTGAAACGCAGGATCTTACCGAGAAGAATACCCAACTGTCTCAGGAGCTGCAAGAGTGCAAGACCCAACTTGAGGCCGCACTTGCTGCCGCAGGAGGAAACACAGAGACCCCTCCTAGTAACACATTTTTATTGATAAATATAAGCGCCGTGCGGCGTGCGTGCAAGTCTAATAATGACATTGCAGGTGCCGCCGGACAAGATCCGGACAGGCAAGAATTACTGCGCCAGCTGAAGGACGGTGAGAGGGTGCTGAATAGGGTGCAGCAAGAGAGGAACAAGCTCCAGGATGCCCACGCCAAGCTCGGGGAAGAGCTGAAAGGTGTTTGGGCCAAGCTGTCTGGCTCCGTTAAGGAGAATCAGCGGCTTCGTCGCGGCATCTATAGTAAGTGCTTAAGTGAACTCCTTTGAAAAGAAGAGTTTGGCGAGGAAGTCAATTGAGAAAATATGTCTTGTAGGTATACTCACAGGTCGCCCTACATAGGAGATGCCCGTATCAACGGGTGATCAACTTCCCGAGCTATTGCAACTGCTCGAACGAGTTCGGCAGGCAATGAGCGGCGTCATCCAGGCTTTATGGCCAGCCCTCTCCCTACCCGAAGGCCTTGGGGAGCTTGCGGAGAAGCTGCAGGGAGTGCGGCAGCGCTTCCGTTTATGGAAGATTTCTGCCTGCCGCCAAGGTGCCAGGGCGGCTTGGGCCATGGTGAAGACGCGTTACAAGAAGGCGGATCCCAACCACATGGCCGAGGTCGGACCTGTGGGGTCTGATGGGAAGGAGATCCCTGTGAGTTTAGTATACGGCCAAGTAGAGTTGGCCGCTAAGTTTTCCCAATGGGACTGTAAATTAGACAGCCTGTTAGACGGGATTGAGGAGGAATACAGTCAGCAGATTTGACAATGTATTTCTAAAATGACATGTGAAATGCCTTCTAGCCGGATTGTAGATCGTTTGTCTTTGCCGACCTTTTCGCTTCAACCTCGGGACCCTAGAGTCCGGAGTGTGTCCGAATACCTTCTTGGTTAAGAAACAACCGGGGTATGCATGGAGACCAGGCGTAGGGGTCATTAGTGCTTTATCAATCAAGTGCCCAACTAGTTATGTTATATTACATGGTTAGTAAGAAACATCTTCCAGGGAGAATAGTTCCGTTAAGGGTTCCTTTCCCTGGGAGGCATGCCCTAAAGTGCATGTCCGAACTGCGAATTAAGCAGAAAAACATCTAGGGGCAGATAAATAAGTAGGTAAAAAATCATCTTTTAAGTCACCGACCGAATATTCCCTTAAGAACGCTAGCTTTCGGCTTCACCCAGTCTGAGGTACACATCCGGCTGACCCGGCAGTAACAATCGCAGAGGTGCTCCCTTTACCTCCTAGCCGAACAATCGGGAACGTAGGGGTAAGCATAGGAGCCAGGCAACCCAGCTTGGCCAAAAGTTAAGTCATATCGATGCATATAATGGTGAGTAAAAGGTACATGTGGAAGCTTGACACATGTGCTGGGCATGAAGCCCTTATAGTTGAGCTTCTGAAAAAGAAGCCCCCAGGTATAATGAGTGCGGATGGCACGTCAAGTGTATGCAAACAATGCACAAGTAGGCCCTTAAGGGCTTTTTAGTAAAAGTGTTAAGAGAAGAAAGAGAAACAAAAGACAGCCGAAGTGTAAAAATTTGAACGGGGGAAGAGGACGAACTCTTAGTCCAGCGCTAGGCATAGAATCTTCGGAGGCGGGCTGCGTTCTATGGGTTCGGCTTGAGTCGGTTGTCCGACGCATTTCGTGGACGGTACGCTCCGCCGGTCAGGACTTGATCGATAATGAAGGGGCCTTCCCATTTGGGCTTGAGCTTGTCTTTTTTCTTGTCCGGCAGGCGTAGAACTAGTTCGCCAACATTATAAGTCTTGGCCCGTACTTCTCTGCTTTGATATCTTCGAGCCTACTACTAATAGAATGCGGAACGAGCCTTGGCGACGTTGCGTTCTTCCTCCAATGCGTCCAAGCTGTCCTGCCGATCCAGCTCGGCCTCTCTTTCTTCATACATGCGCACTCGAGGTGAGTCATGAATAATGTCACAGGGCAGAACTGCCTCTGCGCCGTATACCATAAAAAATGGTGTGAATCCGGTAGTACGGTTGGGCGTTGTCCGCAGCCCCTAGAGCACGGAGTCGAGCTCCTCTACCCAGTGTGTGTCAGATTTCGTAAGTGACCGCACTAGTCTGGGTTTAATGCCGCTCATTATGAGACCATTTGCTCGTTCCACTTGACTGTTGGTTTGAGGATGATAGACTGAAGCTTAATCGAGCTTAATGCCCATGTTTTTGCACCATGACTTATCCTCGTCGGCCGTGAAGTTCGTGCCGTTATCAGTGATGATGCTGTGGGGGACACCATAACGATGTACTACCCCGGATATAAAGTCTATCACTGGTCCGGACTCTGCCGTTTTAACTGGTTTGGCCTCTATCCATTTGGTGAACTTGTCCACCATGACCAATAGGTACCTTTGCTTGTGGGTTCCCCCTTTAAGGGTTCCAACCATGTCAAGCCCCCAGACCGCGAACGGCCGGGTAATGGGTATAGTTTTGAGGGCGGTGGGTGGCATATGGCTCTGATTAGCAAAGAGCTGACAACCGACGCATCTTTGGACTAAGTCCTGAGCATCTGCCCGGGCCGTCGGCCAATAAAATCCTGTAAGGAATGCCTTTGCTACAAGGGCCCGAGCTGCGGCGTGGTGTCCGCCTAGTCCGACATGAATTTCAGCCAGGAGGTTTCGCCCTTCCTCTTCGGAGATACACCTTTGAAGGACTCCGGTTGTGCTTTTCTTATAAAGTTCTCCCTCGTGGACCTTGTAGGCTTTAGATCGCCGGACTATGCAGCGGGCCTCATTTTGGTCTTCGGGAAGTTCCTGCCTAAGCAAGTAGGCTAGGAATGGTTCTGTCCACGGGGCGATTACTGCCATTATGTCGTGGGTTGAAGGTGTTGTGTCATCGGCTGGATCGCCGGTTGGCGCAGTTTTTTCCGGTTAGTCGTTTCCGGACTCCCCTTCCCATAGTACGGATGGCTTGAAGAGCCGTTCCAGGAAGTTGTTTGGAGGGACAGCGTCACGTTTTGCGCCGATGCGTGCCAGTACATCGGCTGCTTGATTATTATCTCGGGCTACGTGATGGAATTCGAGTCCTTCAAACCTGGCTGACATTTTTAAGACAACACTGCGATATGCTGCCATTTTCGGATCCTTGGAGTCAAACTCTCCATTTATTTGGGATATTTCAAGGTTTGAACCCCGCGCACCTCTTGGCGTTGAATGCCCATGGAGATTGCCATCCGGAGACCGTGTAAAAGGGCCTCGTATTCGGCTGCGTTGTTGGAGTCCGTGTACATTATTTGAAGTACGTATTGGACTGTCCCCGGTCGGGGACGTCAATACGACGCCAGCCCCCAGTCCGGCCAACATTTTAGAGCCGTCAAAGTGCATAATCCAATTGGAGTATGCGCCGTACTCTTTAGGGAGTTCGGCTTCGGTCCATTCAGCGACAAAGTCAGCCAAAACATGTGACTTTATAGCTCGCCGAGGTTTGTAAGTTATATCGAATGGTAAGACCTCAATGGCCCATTTTGCAATCCTGCCCGTTGCGTCGTGGTTATTTATGATGTCATTGAGTGGTACTTCGGAGGCCACTGTTATCGAACACTCTTGAAAGTAGTGTCGGAGCTTCCGGGATGCCATGAACACCGCATACGCTATCTTCTGATAGTGTGGGTAACGGGACTTGCAGGGGGTTAACACAGTGGATACATAATACACTGGTTTTTGAAGAGGGAATTTATGCCCTTCTGCCTCTTGTTCGACGACGAGTACCGCGCTTACAACTTGATGCGTTGCTGCGATGTATAACAACATTGGTTCGCCCAGATTGGGCGCAGCCAGGACCGGATTTGTTGCCAATATGGCCTTTATTTATACGAGTCCGGCAGTGGCGGCATCCGTCCACTCGAAGTGTTCGGTGCACCTGAGGAGGTGATAGAGGGGCAATGCCATTTCTCCTAGATGGGAGATAAAGCGGCTTAGAGCCGCCACGCATCCAGTCAATTTTTGTATTTGCTTGAGGTCTTTTGGTATATCTAGCTGTGACAGAGCTCGGATCTTGGCTGGGTTTGCTTCAATTCCCCTACCGGATACAATGAAGCCCATTAGCTTTCCGGATGGTACGCCGAAAACGCATTTTTCCGGATTCATCTTGATGTCATATGCTCTGAGGTTGTCAAATGTGAGTCTCAAGTCGTCTACTAGAGTTTCGACGTGTTTGGTTTTGACGACTACGTCGTCTACGTATGCCTCTACTGTTTTTCCGATCTGGGTGGCCAGACATGTTTGAATCATGCGCTGATATGTTGCGCCGGCGTTTTTAAGTCCGAAGGGCATCGTGTTGAAGCAGAATGGTCCATATGGAGTGATGAATGCCATTGCGGCTTGGTCTGCTTCCGCCATCTTGATTTGATGGTAGCCGGAGTATGCGTCGAGGAAGCACAATGAATCGTGTCCTGCGGTAGCATCGATTATCTGGTCGATGCGAGGGAGGGGGAAGGGATCCTTTGGGCAGGCCTTGTTGAGGTCTTTAAAATCGACACATAGGCACCAGGATTTGTCCTTCTTTGGTACCATTACCAGGTTTGCTAGCCAATCCGGATGTTTGATATCTCTGATGAATCCAGCTTCCAATAGCTTGGCTAGCTCTTCTCCCATTACCTGTCTTTTGGGTTCGGAAAATCGTCGAAGAGCCTGTTTGACTAGCTTGAATCCTTTTAGGATGTTTAGGCTATGTTATGCCAACCTGCGTGGGATTCCGGGCATATCCGAGGGGTGCCAGGCGAAAATGTCCCAATTTTCCTGAAGGAATTCTCGCAGTGCGGCGTCTACATCAGGGTTCAATTGTGCCCCGATGGAGGCTGTCTTTGTTGGGTCCGTTGGATGGACCTGGAATTTTACTATTTCGTCCGCTGGTTTAAAGGAGGTGGACTTGGATCTCTTATCGAGTATCACCTCGTCCCTATTCACCGTAGAGCGCAGCGCGATGAGTTCTAATACCGCTAGGGCTTCGGATAGTGCCTCCAGGGCTAATGCGGCTGTCTTGTTTTCGACGCGGAGTGCTATGTCTGGATCATTAACGAGAGTGATTATTCCATCGGGCCCAGGCATTTTGAGCTTCATGTACCCATAATGGGGTACGGCTTGAAAAATTGTGAATGCCTCTCATCCTAGTATAGTGTGATATCCGCTGTTGAACGGGGCCACTTGGAACGTGACTTCTTCTGATCTGTAATTGTCTGGCGAGCCGAACACCACATCGAGTGTGATTTTTCTGGTGCAGCGTGCTTCCCGGCTGGGTATTATTCCTCTGAAGGTTGTGCTGCTTCGCTCAATATGGCTCCAGTCTATTTCCATTTATTGAAGAGTTTCCTCGTAGATGAGGTTTAATCCGCTGCCGCCATCCATGAGGACCTTTGTAAGTCGAAAGCCGTCCACTATAGGGCTAAGCACCAGTGCGGCTGGTGCTCGAGCTCTTCGGAATTTAGGTTCGTCGCTGGCGTTGAAGGTGATGGCGGTGTCACTCCCTGGATTTGTTGTTGCTAGTTGGTAGACTTCGGCGAGGCTGCGGATTGTTCATTTCCGCATATTTTTTGATGCGAAAGTCTCGAAGACTGTTTATACCGTGCCGGTATTGTTGGAGTGGTTTTCCTGGGCTAGAAGCTCCTCGCCACTTTTGGCCACCTGCCATAATATCCAACATGCTCGAAGGCTATGTGTTAGGATGGCGCCTTCTGTACTGTGAATTTTTACAGGGTCCGCTAAGCCATCCCTCCAGTACGGTTCCGTGCCCTCTATGGGTTTTTGCTTTTTGATTTTTGTGACCGGTGCCTGAGTGTAATGCACCCTCTTGTTGCGGACTAGGGTTATATTCGGGGCCGGATTGTCCCAAAATTTATTTTCGGTTTTCTGGAAACTCTCCATCGCACAGTACTTTCGTACTATGGACGCCAAGTCGGCAAAGCGTGTAATTTCACGATGGCTGACGGCGTTCCGGATTCCCTCGTCCGTGCAATTATTGCAAAAAAATTGAGATTGCGTTTTCTTCTCGGCAGTCCTTTATCCTGTCCATAACCAGGAGGAATCTGGCCCAGTAGTGATGTACTGTTTCAGCGGGCTCTTGCCGAATTAGAGATAGATCGCATATGTCTGGGCAGGTGGGTGGAATTAAGTCCGGAACCCTACCCATCTCGAGGCTCGAAGGCTGGGAAGTTTCCAAATTTGGAATCTTGGATTGCTGGACGTTGTCCAACGAGTCCGGAATGATGCCTGACTTTAAGTTTAGTGCTCGATCGAAGTCCGTCCCTCCGCGGGAATCCGGCATGGAGGGTTCGGGAGCCCAAACATGGATAGTTTTCAATACAGGAGAAGAGTCGCCGCATTGTTCCTCTACCACTGCAACGTGGTGGGTGACTTGGGGGGAGTTAATCTCTCTCAGATCGGTTTTAAGCCCAATCGGATTGTAGTCTGTAGCGACTCCCATGGCGGTGATGCGATCCAAGAGTTCGTTGACAGACGAGAGCTCTATTGGATCCAGCCGCTCAGTAAATTCCGAGCTGACGTGAAGATTGCTTTTGACGACTTGATAAGTCATTGTCGAAGCGGTGGCCGGACAGGCGGTCATAAGAAAACCACCTAGCTGTATAGTTTGGCCGGCGGCCAAAGCTCCTTTGGCGAAAATACCGTCTTTGAAAACGGGAGAAGGCATCCTTCCTATCGGCGACGGCATAGAGGAACTCTCAATGAAAGCACCAATGTCGGTGTCAAAACCGGCGGATCTCGGGTAGGGGGTCCCGAACTGTGCGTCTAGGCGGATGATAACAGGAGACAAGGGACACGATGTTTTACCCAGGTTCGGGCCCACTTTATGGAGGTAAAACCCTACGTCCTACTTGATTAATATTGATGATGTGTATTACAAGAGTGGATCTACCACGAGATCAAGGAGGCTAAACCCTAGAAGCTAGCCTATGGAATGATTGTTGTAATGGAGGTTATGTCCTATGGACTAAAGCCCTCCGGTTTATATAGACACCGGAGAGGGCTAGGGTTACACAGAGTCGGTTACAATGGTAGGAGATCTACATATCCGTATTGCCAAGCTTGCCTTCCACGCCAAGGAAAGTCCCATCCGGACACGGGACAGAGTCTTCAATCTTGTATCTTCGTAGTCCTGGAGTCCGGCGGACGATGATAGTCCGGCTGTCCGGACACCCCCTAGTCCGGGACTCCCTCAGAGTCCTGGATTAAGGGGTCCTCGGACAGCCGGACTATATACTTTGGCTGGACTGTTGGACTATGAAGATACAAGATTGAAGACTTCGTCCCGTGTGCAGATGGGCTCTCCTTTGCGTGGAAGGCAAGCTTGGCAATACGGATATGTACATCTCCTTCTTTGTAACCGACTCTGTGTAACCCTAGCCCCCTCCGGTGTCTATGTAAACCAGAGGGTTTAGTCCGTAGGACAAGAACAATCATAATCATAGGCTAGCTTCTTGGGTTTAACCTCTATGATCTCGTGGTAGATCAACTCCTGTCATACTCATATCATCAAGATCAATCAAGCAGGAAGTATGGAATTACCTCCATCGAGAGGGCCCAAACCAGGGTAAAACATCGTGTCCCCTGCCTCCTGTTACCATTAGCCTTAGACGCATAGTTCGAGACCTCCTACCCGAAATCTGCCGGATTTGACACCGACACCAAGTATCCCCTCCGGCCTTGCTCCACTGCCCGTCTTCCCACGTTCCTGCATGTGGACCTTCCATTGTTCTTTGCCCAAAACGTAGCTCGTCCGACGTACTTTCCATATTGCAATCTCATCCTCACACCGTTTTAGACAAACACAACCGTTTTGTTATCTTCCCTTAGGACAAGGAATATGCTTCTTTTTTGTTGTCGCATGTGTCATCAACTATTATTGGCCAGTAATTGTTTCCTTTCTACCTCTTTTTTGCAAATAGGGCTATCCATTTCACATCGTTGCTATTCCGACCTTTTGGTGAACTGCACAAATCACTTTTTTCTTAAGAGTGTTTTGTGCAGTTGTACTAAAATGTCACACGGGCAACGTCTCTACATTTTAATGCGACTACACAAAGGGAGATTGGTTTTGCTCTATCCTCCCCATCCAACTCCAATCCTAATCTTCTCCAACTAGTTAGTCTTAAGAGAGACTACAAAGGTGACCGGCTTCTTTTTGTGTGTTTATTGTTTCATCAGTAGTCCTCTATTATCGTAATCGCACTTAATATCTTTGGAACAGGGACACTCCGCTCTATTTTAGTGGAACTGCACAAAATGATCAGAATGTTGCATGCTCCAGATAGCTACTTTTTTCCCAACATGCCTTCTTGATTTAGACAGAGCTAGGGGTGTTGCTACCAATGAAAGCATGGATCAATTTTAATTTAACACCTTCTCACAACTTTGTCTTCAGTTGTGATGTAAATATTCACTACTGGGGAAAAGGCTAGTAGCAGCGCGGGTTTTAGATGTATCAGTAGCGCGGGGACAGGCACTACTAATAAGGCGCTACAGCTAACCCATAGTAGTAGCGCGTGCACACCGGCTCTACTGCTACACAAGTGTAGCAGCAGCGCGGTTAGAGGAAGCTTGCTATTGCTAGTAGCGCTAGCGCGCTTTGCCTGGACGCGCTACTGCTATTGAGGCGCTGCTGCTAACTTTTATACACTCGCTACTGCTAATTTATGTAGTTTTTTTGGAATATTTGTTTTTGTATTTGAATAGGCTTTGTAGAAGAATCTTTAGCACATAGAAATGTCATCATGATACACATACAAATGCCTATGAGACCACAAATGTAATCACAGCATGTACATACAAATAGTCTCATCATAATCATTATCCAACACAAAGTGATATCTTGTCATCACCTCGAAAATAGCGATACATGCAAGTCTCGAATACTTGCAACTACAACAACGTCATCCATCTAAACAAAGGTATACGCAAGAAGTGCTATCACTATGAGTGAGAGCGGAACTATGCAGTACATGAGGTGGCGGTTACGAGTCCTCTCTCTCGCTAGCGTGAACCTCAAGTAACTAGCTTCTCCTTCTTGTCTGCTTTTGAAGCCTTTATGGCTGGCGCCCGTGAACCCATTCACTTGTGCCTGACACTCATGCCACTCGTTGTACACCCTCGGAACCTTCCCTTTGTACACGACATAGCATTTCCATCTCGCCATCAAGAAACTAGGTACCTGTTAGAGATGCATGTTCATGAAGAGGATGTACAATCATATATATGCAACCAAATATACTAGAGCAACACCGAAAAAGAAAGGGTTAGCAACTAGATGCAACATATACAGTATGCAAATTAATTAACTAGAGGTACGCAGGTTATCGTACGCAAACTAACAAAGTAGCGTTACGCAAGTTCGGCAGGGACCATGGACATCACAAAGTTTCATCGCTACAAAAAGTATACAAGTTCAACCGACACATATCATCATCATCAGCATCATAAATCACTAGAAGTTCCATCCTTCCATATCATCGAGGATGAACCCTAGCTTCTTGAACGACTTGAGGTCTAGGCGTTGCATGCCTATGCGAGTTCGGACGTCATCTTGCGATATAGGGCCATGGTGGAACATCCCCTTCTCATCGACGACTTCTTTCATGATGATCGTTGCAATGTCGCTTTGGATGCTGTAAATGCGATTCTAGCCACTTGTGGATATGATCATCATTTCTGTTGTTAATCCGAAGCTTTTGGTGATCCGTGTTGAACTGAATCATGAGATGGATGATGTAGAATCCATCCTTCTTGCTTGGTTTTGGGACATGGATGCAGGAGAAGTTAGTTTTATGCGCGAAACCCATCTTCTTGTTCCTTTCTTTCCTGATCTGCATGTGGCCACCTCTAAAGCTGAAGGCTTGGAGAGCATCATCTAGAATATTCATTATGTGGGTGTAGTCCTTTTTCTCGTAGTCTCTGGAAGGGTCAAAATACACGGCGTGGGAGACTTGCGGGTAAAGAACGATAAGGACGGCGCGCCCGTTGCTGCGGGGAAAAGAAACCTCAAATTATTCCCCATATGAGAGAGAAGGAATGATTGAAATGTACGAAAGGGTTGTCCGGAACTGACTTACTTTGGATGATAAGGCACGAGGACAATTTCCCGGTCCTTATTCTGTACCATGAAGTTTTGGAGGTACTCCCTAGCAGTTTCATGCTCAAAGTCGACGAGACTCAAGAAAGACTCGTGCATGTAGTACGGATCCGCCACACAGATTTGCGAGACTTCTTCACTCTTCATGACGGAGCTCATATGTAGCGCAAGAAGGCGGACGATAGTAAAATCAGGCCGCCTTGTTAGAAACATCTCAAAGATATGGTCAAACCGCAGGAAGAACACCTCCGCGGGCCGTGTGTCAACGTAGCACTTCCCCTCGGGCACACGAGCCGCGTATGTCGGATATCCTGGATCCTTTGAGGCTAGTAGGCTTTTCTCAGTCGACAACACATGGTCGTGCAGTCTCCCGAGATCCCCTGATAGTGCCTCCAGCGGTTTCGGTGGTAGCATCGGCTCGCCTGCGAGATGGAACATGACTGCACCTTGTTTTGAGGCAGTTACCATCCCCGATCTCTTCCTCTCCTTTTTCTTGGGCACGCCTTCCAGACCCTTCCTTAACCCCTACCCAAGTGTTCCCGGGCTAAGTACTGTACGACCGTCGCGCCCGGCTAGTTGAGCCTGTGTTGAGGCGGCATCTTCAGGCGTGTCCTGTGAGGATCTCATGAAAAGAGACTTTTTGCAATCCATGGTACGACCCTGCCCGGGCATATCATCCATATCCTCATTAGCAAGCTGATAGCCCGATTCGTCATATGGTTGACTCATCATATCTATGTCAAGTCATACGCGTTTGTATTGAGGTAATCCATAGGGTCGACCGCCGTCTCATCATCCATTCTCTATTCTACAGGAGAAATTACATCAGCCAGTACTATTGCACCCCCTTCATCATGTCGTCCGCCGCTCTCACCCGGCACTACATGAGCTGGTAATTGCGTAGGCGGGGTGGTGGTCTCCGCACATGCTTGTTGATGTGTGGTAGTTATTGGTGTGCTCTCGGCCAGCTCTAGACGAATAAGATTCTTCGGCCATAGCAGCACCCAATTCTTGCAGCTTCCAATCCGCGGCGGGGTCTCGTCGTCCGCTCCCACATGCTGTACTGGAGGAGGCAAATCCTTGTGCCCCGATTTCACACTGGTCAAGCTAACCCTGAAGTGCCCAGCGGGGATCGGCTGGTTGTGGAACGTGCGTTGAGAGGGGTCCATTATCATCCCCTTTCCCACGTCCACCTTCTGACCTTTGATCAAGTAGAGTATGGTGCACGGGGTTTCTTTCGCCTGCAAACACAAATGTCTGTGGCGTAAAACAACCGAAAGGCAACAAAAATGGAATATTATATATATATATATATATATATATATATATATATATATCTGTGTGTGTGTGTGTGTTTGTTGGTGCGACATGTAATTACCGTGACGGCGTCGAGCTCAGCCAAAGACGAAGGCCCACCTAGCGCGCCTGAGACTGAGGACGGGCTGCTATGAGCGGGAGCAACTACGAGAGGAGGCCCGGTTGCTTGAGCAAGTGATGGTGCGATGGTGTTGTTGTTCATGGAGTTGCTCGCGACAAAACTGGGCATTGGGAAATCATGTACCGTCTTGTCTGGATTTTCCTTCGCCCAGTTGATGATAACTGGAACCAAGTTAGTAGCGAAATCATTTCTGCAGGCAGTTATAGCTGCATTGACTGCCTGCTGTAGCAACTCATATTTGTCCTCGGCTGCTTTTTTCACGTCCTCAGCTGCTTTTTTATCGACCGCAAGCTTCACCTTTGCGTCGATCTCCGCTTGACTAAACTTCTTTTTCTACTTCTTAGCCTCCGGGCCATCATTGTAAAACACCTTCCACGTGGCGCCATCTCCAGCGCCGTGCACACGACCATATTGCGGCTGCTGGTCCAAAGGGAGTCCCTTAAGTTCGTTCAAGGCCCGGTTGAGAGGGGTGTCCCACTTGGGCCTCATCGGAGAAGTAGGGCTTTCGGCTGCAAGCCGGTGTTTCTTCTCCAGTAGTCTAATCAATTTCCTCGTGATCTTGTCCGTGTAAAAAACCTTTTTCTCCTTGTCCCACTTGTAGCGGGCCCTCATGAAGTCATGCTCCAAGGGGTTGGTGAACTTCGCGAAGGGGTCTGGGAGACGCGCGGCTTCATGTTCTGCATCCTCCTTATCCCATATGGGCCTTTTACCGAGGTAGCCACGGCTTCCGAGGCGATGCTTCCCCGTGTTCCTTTGCTGAAGGCTTTTGAATTTCGCAGCCTTAGCCTTGGCTGCCTCGGTAGCGCAAGTGTCCTTGAACTTTTCAAACTCCTCTTCCGTAAGTGTCGGATTTTCCTCCAGAATCTTGGACAGGGGTTCGTTAGCCTCAATAGCTTGTTTCACCCTCCCTTTCCAGGAGGCCAAATCATTGCTGAACATGCCCATGGCGTGATTGTTAATCTTTTTCATCTTCGGAGCATCCCACGGTTGTTCTATGTTATCATCCCGGTCGGGGAACTTGAATCTCTTGTGCAACTTCATTAGGAGCAACTGCGTCAAATGTTCTTTACTCCTTAAGTCATCGTCGTTGATGCTCGCGCATTCCCGTAGGATGCATCCTACTTGGTTCCCATAGCACTTGCGAGGTTCTTCCGGCTCTAACGGCTCAAACTTGCCAGGTGCCATCTTTGTGATCACAAGTCGTCCAATCCCTAGTTTATTAGGTTTTCGTATCCTTTGCTTCTTATGCTTCCTATTTTCGGTAGCGGCATCGGGGCCAGTACCTTCCCCGCCGGTACCTTCCCCACCGATCTCGGTGCCGCCATCGGTGCCGGCGCCATCGGTGTCGATGTCGGCATCAGTACCATCATCGAGGCCGACCTGCAAACCTTGCTTAGCAGTAAAATAGTCGAGGTACTCTTGTACACCCTCATAATCCATCTCGTCGAGGCCCAGTTTCTTCGTTGTTCGACATGTTTCCTATGATTAAGTGTCCTCATTTATTTCTAAAAGTATGAATAAATGAGAAATGACATAAAAAGAAATCTATGTGCCAGCACTCGATATGCCAACTATGTAGCACAAATCATGCCTTTATTCACGGGAAATTTCGGCATGACCTTTGCTAAAAAAATGGACATATCGAGCGCCTGAAATTCACCGGAACAGAAATGAATCAACATTCCAGCGTAACATAGGCCACTCGGATCATTTCCCAAACATGACATGTCCAAAACATGACATATGCACATATCACATGTCCAGTTCAAATTTGCATATAAATTCAACTAATTCTGAAACCTAGCTAAATTCATAACTAAATAGATAACCGAATTAACATAACCGAGGAACCCTAGCAGAGAGAGGGGGGTTTACAGAGGGTGCAGGGGCGTGAATGCACGCCCGACGACGGCCGGCAGGGGAGAGGAGGGAGGCGAGGGCCGACGGGTCGGGGGCGAGCGCGCCGGGGTCGGGGGCGAGCGCCGATGCCGGAGTCGGGGGCAAGGGCCGGCCGAGTCGGGGGCGAGCACCGGGGTCGGGGCCTGGCGCCGGCGCCGGGGTTGGGGTCGAGGGCCAGGACGGCGGCGAGCGCCGGGGTCGGGGGCTAGCGCCGGCGCCGGCGGAGTCGAGGGCGAGCGCCGGGCCGGGTCGGGCGCGGCGGTGCGACGGGGGAGAGAGAGAGTGGGGATTTGGGGGGGAAAGGCGGGATGAAGCAGGGCGAGTGAGAATTTTGGGTTAAGTGGACGTAGCAGTAGCGCATTATGTAAAAACGCGCTGCTACTAACATCAGTAGCTGTAGCGGTTTAGGCAAAATGCACTACTAATTAATTCAGTAGCTGCAGCGGTTTATGCAAAACGCGCTGCTACTACCGTCGCTACTGCCAGTTTTCCTTTTTCTTTTCCTTTATTTTATCCCAAAACGCGCATTAGCTTAGCTTCCTTGGGATCTACAAAATACCTCTGGAGACGGGGATTGATCGGTAAGGACCATACAACTTTCTGGGGACATTTCTTCTCAGCCTTCTTGTATCGAGAAGCATTGCACACCGGACAGCTTGTTTTTTCCGTGTGCTCCGTCCGATAAATTATGCAATCGTTGATGCATGCATGGTATCTAACGTGTGGCAGATCAAGAGTGCACACGATCTTCTTGGCTTCATCAACACTAGTAGGACATAGATTACCCGCGGGAAGAACATCCTTTAGGTACTTGAGATGCTCATCGAGGCTAGTGTCGGTCCATTTGTTTTTAGCCTTCGTCTTCAGGATTTGGAGCGTGAAACTCAAGCGGGTCACCTCAGGATTGCAACCATCATACAATGGAGTGTTCGAGTCTACCACCAGTTGCTCCAGCTTAGCCTCCTCTCTAGAAGCAGCTCTCTCAGTACTCGTCTCCTTGCGAAGCAATGCTTGAACATGAGGGTCCCGCACAATTAAACTTAGTACCGACGAACTCTGCTGCATGGAGTCCATGTCATTCTCTCCGCCGCCATGTCCGGCCCCTTCTCCTCCGCCATGTCCGACCCCTTCTCCGCCGCCATGTCCGGCCCCTTCCCCACTGCCATTATCGATCATCTCTTCTGTGACGCCCCCGATTTAATTGTACACTAATCATGCACGCAAACATGTACGATCAAGATCAGGGACTCACGGGAAGATATCACAACACAACTCTAAAAGTAAAATAAGTCATACAAGCATCATAATACAAGCCAGGGCCTCAAGGGCTCGAATACAAGTGCTCGATCATAGACGAGTCAGCAGAAGCAACAATATCTGAGTACAGACATAAGTTAAACAAGTTTGCCTTAAGAAGGCTAGCACAAACTGGGATACAGATCGAAAGAGGCGCAGGCCTCCTGCCTGGGATCCTCCTAAACTACTCCTGGTCGTCGTCAGCAGCCTGCACGTAGTAGTAGGCACCTCCAGTGTAGTAGTCGTCATCGACGGTGGCGTCTGGCTCCTGGACTCCAGCATCTGGTTGCGACAACCAGAAAGAAAGGAAAGGGGGAAAAAGGGGGGAGAAAGCAACCGTGAGTACTCATCCAAAGTACTCGCAAGCAAGGAGCTACACTACATATGCATGGATATATGTGTAAAGGGCCATATAGGTGGACTGAACTGCAAAATGCCAGAATAAGAGGGGGGATAGCTAATCCTGTCGAAGACTACGCTTCTGGCAGCCTCCGTCTTGCAGCATGTAGAAGAGAGTAGACTGAAGTCCTTCAAGTAGCATCGCCAAGTAGCATCTCCAAGTAGCATCTCCAGTAGCATCGCATAGCATAATCCTACCCGGCAATCCTCTCCTTGTCGCCCTGTTAGAGAGCGATCACCGGGTTGTATCTGGCACTTGGAAGGGTGTGTTTTATTAAGTATCCGGTTCTAGTTGTCATAAGGTCAAGGTACAACTCCGGGCCGTCCTTTTACCGAGGGACACGGCTATTCGAATAGATAAACTTCCCTGCAGGGGTGCACCACATAACCCAACACGCTCGATCCCATTTGGCCGGACACACTTTCCTGGGTCATGCCCGGCCTCGGAAGATCAACACGTCGCAGCCCCACCTAGGCACAACAGAGAGGTCAGCCCGCCGGTCTAAATCCTATGCGCGCAGGGGTCCGGGCCCATCGCCCATTGCACACCTGCACGTTGCGAGGGTGGCCGGAAGCAGACCTAGCCTAGTGGCGTTCCAGTCCAATCCGGCGCGCGCCGCTCCGTCGCTGACGCCAAGAAGGCTTCGGCTGATACCACGACGCCGGGATACCCATAACTACTCCCACATAGATGGTTAGTGCGTATAGACCAAATGGCCAGACTCAGATCAAATACCAAGATCTCGTTAAGCGTGTTATTATGAAGCAACCGCGGACGCCGACCAGGGCCAGGCTCACCTCTCACCTAGGCGGTCTCAACCTGCCCTGTTGCTCCGACACAAAGATCCACACAGAGGGCCGTCGGGACAAAGGTCCTTTCAGCCCCCAATCCGTGAATCACTCGCGGGTACTCTTCGAGCGGACCCGACTTTAGTCACCATCTGTAGTATGTATATATGTATAGTATATACCTGTGATCACCTCCCGAGTGATCACGGCCCAATAGTATAGCAAGGCAGGCTGACAAGAATGTAGGGCCAATGGTGATAAACTAGCATCCTATACTAAGCATTTAGGATTGCAGGTAAGGTATCAATGACTCTAGCAACAATGACAGGCTAAGCAACAGAATAGGAGTAACCAAACAGTAACATGCTACACTACTCTAATGCAAGCAGTATAGAGAAGAATAGGCGATATCTGGTGATCAAGGGGGGGCTTGCCTGGTTGCTCAGACAAGAAGGAGGGTCGTCGGTGACGTAGTTGATCACAGCGGCATCAGCGGCAGTCTCGGAGTCTACCGGAGAGAAGAGGGGGGAAGAAACAGTAAATACATAGCAAGCAAGAGCATAACAGGACAACAAACAGAGCTAGATGTGTTCTAACGCGGTGCTACACGTTCCGGCGAAGGGGGATAACATCCGAGAATGTTTCCCCAGGTTTAGCATTTTCGGACAGACGAATCGGAGGGGAAAAGTTCCATGTTCGCTATGCTAGCAGTGTGTGGCGGACGATCGGAGGATGTATCCGGATTCGTCTCGTTGTTCTGAGCAACTTTCATGTAGAAAGTATTTTCATCTGAGCTACGGTTTATTTTATATGATTTTATGAAGTTTTAATCATTTTTAGATTTTATTTAATTAATTTAAACTAACATTATACAGAATAGTGTTTGCTGACGTCATCATGACGTCAGAAGTTGACCTGGTCAACCTGACATGTGGGTCCCGCATGTCATTGACTGTCAACTAGCCTAACAAATTAATTAACTAAACTAAGTGATTAGGCTAATCTAATCAGGTTTAATTAAGTTAATTAATCCTTTAGTTAATTAATTAATATTTTAATTAATTTTAATTATTATTTATTAATTTATTTTCTTAATTCTTTTTTTTCTAATTTCGTTCTGGGCGTAGGCCCCACATGTCATTGGCCCTAGGGGCCATAGCGGGTCGGGCGTCAGGCACACCAGAATGGGCGCTGGCCCGGGGGGGGTGCACCCGACTTGGGCGCTGGGCATGCGGGCACTGGCCGCAGCCCACCCGTGTGTGGCTGGGCGCCAACGCGGGGCGGGCGCCGGGGGTGGCAGCAGCAAGGCCACGGTGGGGTGGAGTGCGGCGGCAAGTGGCGACGGTACCAGGGCGGAGCGGGATGATGAGGCGATAGGCGTGCGCTCACGGTGGCGTGTCGGGCGGGGTTAGGCGCGGGCCAGGCGAGGCCAGGGCGTGGTGACCTCGGTGCAGGGGCTACTCGGGGCGACGGAGCGCGACCGGGCGTGGGCAGAGCAAGAGCAGGACGACGAGGAGAGGGAAGCAGGGGGATAGGGCTCTCACCCCCGTTGCAGGGGAGTTGGGCGGCGAGGCGTGATGGCGCCGACGATGGAGAGGCGGGGACGCGAGCGACGGGGACGAGGCATTCCGGCCACGGCGCGGTCACAAACGGGGCGGCAGCGGTGCGGAGGCGTCGGGGACGCGGCGGGGTGGAGTCGAGTGGCGTCGTTGGCAACGTGGACGGCGAGGCGAGGCGATGCGACAAGGACGAGAGGCATCGGGGCGCCCGGGTCGAGCTCCCGATCCAGTACGGGTCGAGGGGGCAGGCGCCATGCGGGAGAGGTGCCGGCGTCGGGGTCGAGCGACTACGGGCCCGGGCGATCCGACGGGGAAGAGGACGAGGAGGTGCTCCGGTGAAGCAGAGGCGGGACGAGGCGGCGACGGTGTGCGCGGCGGCGTCAGGGACGATGTGGTCGGGGTGGTTGCCCCGATCTAGAAATCGGGGGGAGTGGGGGGGGGGAGCGAGCGAGAGAGAGTGGGGTAGGGCGTAGTGGGGGGAAGAGGGCTAGGGTTTGGTCGCCCAGGGGTTATGGGGGAGTGGGGTGACCGGCTGGGCCTTTGCCCAGTTGGGCTGGTTGGCCCAATGGCCTGCTGGGTCGAGGCCCAGCGAGGGAGGGGGTTTCTCTTTCTTTTGTCTTTATTTTGCTTTTGTTTAATTTTCCTTTTCTGTTACTGTTTTATTTTATTCTAGTTTTATAAAACATAAAAGTTGTACCTTAAATAGTAACACTAATTATACCTCTACCACAAAAAGGTTTAACCCCCAAATAATATAGTTTAGTATTTTATAAAATACCAAAGCATTTATGTATTTGTCTTACCTACTGTTTAATTAATTAAATGCATTTAGAACTTTTATAAAAATGTGGTTTCTCCACCAACATTATTTATGAATTATTTGTCACATTTAGAACATTTTAGTTTTGACTTTTGAAAACGTTTATTGTTTGCTTGATTTTGAATATGAATTTAAATCGGTTCCGAACTAACACGAGATTAGCGAAAATAATCGAAGTGATGTGGCATCATTAGCAGAGGGTTACTGTAGCTTGATTACCCGGGCGTCACAATTCTCCTCCACTACAAGAAATCTCGTCCCGAGATTTAAGCGGTGGATTAAGGGGGAAAGGTGCTCGTAGCGAAAAACCTAATGAGTCTTCTCGGTCTTGGCTGCCCTTTCGAAGAGGTTGATCCCTTCCGTTGATGTCTTCATTTCTATTCTTCAAGTTTTCATGATCAAGTCATCATCCTTTCTTCGGGATCTCCGTCGTCCTACGAACGCGATCAAGGGGAAAAACTCCGGAAGAACGCATCTCCACTAAGATGGGCATCTGAAGGTGAACTCAATGGGAAATACATAAGGTACCCCCACGAGTTGTATTTCAGTGGATTCGTTGAGTGCAATATACGATGGTACCAAAGTTTCAAACGGGTAGGCAATCATTCAATGACTAGACAGAAGCTGGAGTGGGGGTTTGAACAACGAGAATAACATGTTGTTTCATTCCAGGATGAATAATGGTATAGCATTTAGCTTGTGAATAACATACGAAGCCAGGTGCAAAGGATACATTAGAATCCGGGTTGTAAAGAAGAGTCAGGTTTCTATCCAGTGGACCTGTGGGTTATGGGCCCACCATGTGGGTTGAAAGTAGGAAGGGTGGTGACATCTTGCACAGCCGCGACAGGGAGGCATGTCAGTGAATAGCTTGTCAGCTATGCCGGCAACAATGTCGGTACCAAGGACGGGGAACGAAGAGAGCAATTTTCCTGCTTGTTAAACAAGGCGAACCAATTGGCAAAGTTATCACCCATCGGTGGTTACCGAATGTCATCAATAGTAGTAACAGGATCTTACAGACAGAGTGGTACAACAAGGTGCCTACCTAAGTAGGGAATTATCTCTGCTTAGTTAAGTCAGATTCAGGAAAGGTTAAACAAACGAATGGAAAGGAAAACGAGATTATCTGATTAAAGAAAAATTATGATTACACACAATTAGTAGGAGTATATCCTTCCCATGTACAAGCAGAACATGGCATACGTGGTAGGAGAGCAAGTACCTCACCATTCAAAAAAAAAGAGGCAAGGATTAATCAAGATGTTACCCATACAACGGTGTTTGGATAACTGATAAAGAGAATTTAGCATTGTGCTTCAAATGCTCTTATTGATGATCGGAGTAGCACAGACATGCATTCGAGATAGCATTGACATGGTCTTCAAGCAAAGGTCGGACTTTGGATACACAAAGGATCCATCAGGAACATCTTGTAGAATAAGTTTTACAATTTCCTCATGAAAGAATGGGTAACATTGCTAAAGAGGATACTATAGCAATAGGTCCTCCGGTCAAGTGTGCTAGGCATGCCATCACCTTACCGGGTCATACAAGGACCAATGTTATAACTCTTGAAAATATGCTCCAACCATCATATCCGACCGAGGTTCAGATCTAATTGGTGTTAGGATACCTCAGACTCAGGATGCCCGAGAAGAAAAGGCGCAAAACAAATCGACGAGATGTCATGGCAAGATTCTCGGGAAATGTACAATGGAAGCGAGTCCCTAAACAAGAGTTCCTCAGTAATTCAAGGAGAGGAAGAGGAGGTAGCTGATGAACTCAGCGACAATTCACCGAGATTTTCAAAAGATGGATTTCCACAATTGTGTGAACAAGGAGATATCAATTGTCACATCAAATGATATAATGATGTATGTTCGAGAAAAACATCCACAATTAAACCTTGGTTCACAGGTGCACCCGAAATATGGGATGGGTTGCACGATAAATGTTCGAATGATGATTCAATAAGCCATAGACGTAGAATGAAACTATAGACCAATAACTTCAAAGCAATAGGGTTGCTAGAAGTTTAGAATTTACACCTCACAGACCATTTGTCGGTATTCCGGTTAGAAACAACACGAGGACCAAGAAAAGAATGGTGATGTTAATAAGTATCACTTGTATCAAGAATTCTTAAGGGTGGTGAATTTCCCATGACATTCTTGACATAGAAGATAGCAATACTCCAAGGTAGAACATAACATAAGTTGGGTAGCAAGGATCTCAAGGTACAACACAAAACACGAACAAGTTTGTGTTGGAGGGGAGGCATTAAAGTGGTCGATGAAAATTCAAATAATCGAGGGCAAGGATGGTATTTCTCATCATGAATTCAATTGATATCCAGGAAGGAGTCAAGATGTTGATGATGATCACGACAAATTTTGTCGAGAGGCTCCACGAAGATGTAATCCATCGGCAATGACATCAAGTTAAAGGAATTATGAAGCAAAAGGTTATTGGAACCATGGGTACGACACAAACTTGAAATCAAGCTTGTTGTTCAAGGTGAAATGATATGACGAGGAAAATCAACGTAAGCTTAGCTCACTGTCGAAAATTGTGCTCCAGGAAGAAAGGACCAGGTAGCATAGTTAAAATTTAGCACAAAATGATATAGCCGATCAGGCTAGGAATGACGTGTTGGAGTATTAAACTCCTCATCCACAATGTACTAGGAGTACTGAATCACAGGGGCGATTCGATTCACTAATCGGTGTTCTCGGTTGACGACAACCTAGAACCCGTGGAGTGACTATGACGGAGTAAGGCACTACTTCATCAGAAATGCATAAGATGTAGTGCAATCGGTTGATATCCTCGAGATACTAGGGGGTTAGTACTCGAAGGTAGATCAAAATAGAGGTTGGATGGGTGCATTGATCTGTAGAGGACAAGTGGTTTAACTTGTCCGAGAAATGGAATCAAGTAGAAAATATGGTCGGATCCATGATTGCAAAGGATCAATTCATAGATTCCAAATGATATTATAACAAGGAAATAGTTATTATTACAAGAAGCTTCCATGATAGGATCTACATCGTGTCCATGGGCATGACCACAAAGTTCAAGGTCGACTCCCACTTCTTCAATGTATAACCTTCCATTCACCTCTCACGTTCGATGAAGTTGCAGTGTTGAAATTTTATCTGGCGAAGCACCAGAAGAGTATGATTCGTGAAAACTTTCGGGTTCACACGGTTTAGAGAAAGCATATGTTCAACCCATAGGGGCTTCTTAGAAACATATACCACAAGTTTCAAGAGTAAATAACACAAGCCCGAAAGCAGAGCATGGTTGGCCAAGCAGAGGATACAACTGAACAAAGGCATTATGTATCAGGGAAAGAACTCACAAAGTGATCAAATGTGAAGGACACTGTCGGATAACAATCCAACAAAGGACTTGATGGTCCACAAAGGATCTGATGTGAGTATCCATACTCAACTAGAAGAGGAAGGAATGCAAATGCAACAGGTTATGGAATCATCTGAATAATTCAAAGCTTAAATGCAAAGGAATTATGATTTCCAAAACAAAGGATCAGTAGCAGACGTTCTGATCAAGGATGGATCAATTGAATATACTAGAGGCACAATCGACGACAGATAGTTTGGTCGAGAACCAGCTCATGTTCAAAATGACGTCTGAGCCGGAAAGATAATCCTAGGACTCGACTGATGATTGCGAACATTCACAACGTATTGAATCAACGGACTCAAAAATGATGTTGACAAAGGATGCCAATATGATTACTATACTTATGGGATTAATCATAATGAAAGCAAACAAGAAATTCCAGAGCAATAGGTTGCTAAGGATTTTCGGAATATCGAATGGTATTTCGAAGCCTTTTTTGTAACACATGAACAACTGGGGGATGAGCGGATACTCGATAAGTGCGAGAATCAACCATAGGGGTATTCAGGTGACAAAGAACAACAAGGCAGTAAGCTCAAAGGATTATCGAAACAACGACGAGTTTTTCGGGGTATCTTGTAATAACAAGACCAACTGGGGATGAAGGTAAGAATAACAACTGCAAGTAGTTATCCATAAGGGTTTACGGTGGAAGGGGAATTGCAAACGCGATGAACACAAGTTCTCGAGTTAACAGCGGAGAGTATCTTCAGGGTCTTCTGGTGCAGCCGACGATCATCAGTAATAAGGGGCTCTCCGGGTGAAAGTGATAACGAGATCCTAATGTTAGATTTAGGAAAATTCATTTAACCCGAATAGAGGAGAGATCAGAGTCCCAGAATAAAGGTCGAGGAGTAAAAGATCCTAATACCATCCAAATGGCGACGTGGGCCCGTAAGGCACACAGACATGTTAGTAAAAGTTTTTGCAATGTCTAGACTCGACTTCGGCCAAGAAGTGTGGAAGGGGGGTTCCTACAGGCAGTTGGCTCTGATACCAACTTGTGACGCCCCCGATTTAATCTTACACTAATCATGCACGCAAACATGTACGATCAAGATCAGGGACTCACGTGAAGATATCACAACACAACTCTAAAAGTAAAATAAGTCATACAAGCATCATAATACAAGCCAGGGCCTCGAGGGCTCGAATACAAGTGCTCGATCATAGACGAGTCAGCGGAAGCAACAATATCTGAGTACAGACATAAGTTAAACAAGTTTTCCTTAAGAAGGCTAGCACAAACTGGGATACAGATCAAAGAGGCGCAGGCCTCCTGCCTGGGATCCTCCTAAACTACTCCTGGTCGTCGTCAGTAGCCTGCACGTAGTAGTAGGCACCTCCAGTGTAGTAGTCGTCATCGACGGTGGCGTCTGGCTCCTGGACTCCAGCATCTGGTTGCGACAACCAGAAAGAAAGGAAAGGGGGAAAAAGGGGGGAGAAAGCAACCGTGAGTACTCATCCAAAGTACTCGCAAGCAAGGAGCTACACTACATATGCATGGGTATATGTGTAAAGGGCCATATCGGTGGACTGAACTGCAGAATGCCAGAATAAGAGGGGGGATAGCTAATCCTGTCGAAGACTACGCTTCTGGCAGCCTCCGTCTTGCAGCATGTAGAAGAGAGTAGACTGAAGTCCTTCAAGTAGCATCGCCAAGTAGCATCTCCAAGTAGCATCTCTAGTAGCATCGCATAGCATAATCCTACCCGGCAATCCTCTCCTCGTCGCCCTGTTAGAGAGCGATCACCGGGTTGTATCTGGCACTTGGAAGGGTGTGTTTTATTAAGTATCCGGTTCTAGTTATCATATGGTCAAGGTACAACTCCGGGTCGTCCTTTTACCGAGGGACACGTCTATTCGAATAGATAAACTTCCCTGCAGGGGTGCACCACATAACCCAACACGCTCGATCCCATTTGGCCGGACACACTTTCCTGGGTCATGCCCGGCCTCGGAAGATCAACACGTCGCGGCCCCACCTAGGCACAACAGAGAGGTCAGCCCGCCGGTCTAAATCCTATGCGCGCAGGGGTCCGGGCCCATCGCCCATTGCACACCTGCACGTTGCGAGGGCGGCCGGAAGCAGACCTAGCCTAGTGGCGTTCCAGTCCAATCCGGCGCGCGCCGCTCCGTCGCTGATGTCAAGAAGGCTTCGGCTGATACCACGACGCCGGGATACCCATAACTACTCCCGCGTAGATGGTTAGTGCATATAGACCAAATGGCCAGACTCAGATCAAATACCAAGATCTCGTTAAGCGTGTTATTATGAAGCAACCGTGGACGCCGACCAGGGCCAGGCCCACCTCTCACCTAGGCGGTCTCAACCTGCCCTGTCGCTCCGACACAAAGATCCACACAGAGGGCCGTCGGGACAAAGGTCCTTTCAGCCCCCAATCCGTGAATCACTCGCGGGTACTCTTCGAGCGGACCCGACTTTAGTCACCATCTGTAGTATGTATATATGTATAGTATATACCCGTGATCACCTCCCGAGTGATCACGGCCCAATAGTATAGCAAGGCAGGCTGACAAGAATGTAGGGCCAATGGTGATAAACTAGCATCCTATACTAAGCATTTAGGATTGCAGGTAAGGTATCAATGACTCTAGCAACAATGACAGGCTAAGCAACAGAATAGGAGTAACCAAACAGTAACATGCTACACTACTCTAATGCAAGCAGTATAGAGAAGAATAGGCGATATCTGGTGATCAAGGGGGGGCTTGCCTGGTTGCTCAGACAAGAAGGAGGGTCGTCGGTGACGTAGTTGATCACAGCGGCATCAGCGGCAGTCTCGGAGTCTACCGGAGAGAAGAGGGGGGAAGAAACAGTAAATACATAGCAAGCAAGAGCATAACAGGACAACAAACAGAGCTAGATGTGTTCTAACGCGGTGCTACACATTACCGGCGAAGGGGGATAACATCCGAGAATGTGTCCCCAGGTTTAGCATTTTCGGACAGACGAATCGGAGGGGAAAAGTTCCATGTTCGCTATGCTAGCAGTGTGTGGCGGACGAACGGAGGATGTATCCGGATTCGTCTCATTGTTCTGAGCAACTTCCATGTAGAAAGTATTTTCATCTGAGCTACGGTTTATTTTATATGATTTTATGAAGTTTTAATCATTTTTAGATTTTATTTACTTAATTTAAACTAACATTATCCAGAATAGTGTTTGCTGACATCATCATGATGTCAGCAGTTGACCTGGTCAACCTGACATGTGGGTCCCGCATGTCATTGACTGTCAACTAACCTAACAAATTAATTAACTAAACTAAGTGATTAGGCTAATCTAATCAGGTTTAATTAAGTTAATTAATCCTTTAGTTAATTAATTAATATTTTAATTAATTTTAATTATTATTTATTAATTTATTTTCTTAATTCTTTTTTTTTCTAATTTCGTTCTGGGCGTAGGCCCCACATGTCATTGGCCCTAGGGGCCATAGCGGGTCGGGCGTCAGGCACACCAGAATGGGCGCTGGCCCGGGGGGGTGCACCTGACTTGGGCGCTGGGCATGCGGGCACTAGCCGCAGCCCACCCGTGTGTGGCTGGGCGCCGACGTGGGGCGGGCGCCGGGGGTGGCAGCAGCAAGGCCACGGTGGGGTGGAGTGCGGCGGCAAGTGGCGACGGTAGCAGGGCGGAGCGGGACGATGAGGCGATAGGCATGCGCGCACGGTGGCGTGTCGGGCGGGGTTAGGCGCGGGCCAGGCGAGGCCAGGGCGTGGTGACCTCGGTGCAGGGGCTACTCGGGCGACGGAGCGCGACCGGGCGCGGGCAGAGCAAGAGCGGGATGACGAGGAGAGGGAAGCAGGGGGATAGGGCTCTCACCCCCGTTGTAGGGGAGTTGGGCGGCGAGGCGTGATGGCGCCGACGATGGAGAGACGGGGACGCGAGCGACGGGGACGAGGCATTCCGGCCACGGCGCGGTCACAAACGGGGCGGCACCGGTGCGGAGGCGTCGGGGACGCGGCGGGGCGGAGCCGAGTGGCATCGTTGGCGACGTGGACGGCGAGGCGAGGCGATGCGACGAGGACGAGCGGCATCGGGGCGCCCGGGTCGAGCTCCCGATCCAGTACGGGTCGAGGGGGCAGGCGCCATGCGGGAGAGGTGCCGGCGTCGGGGTCGAGCGACTCCGGGCCCGGGCGATCCGACGGGGAAGAGGGCGAGGAGGTGCTCCGGCGAAGCAGAGGCGGGACGAGGCGGCGACGGTGTGCGCGGTGGCGTCAGGGACAATGTGGTCGGGGTGGTTGCCCCGATCTAGAAATCGGGGGGAGTGGGGGGGAGCGAGCGAGAGAGAGTGGGGTCGGGCCTAGTGGGGGGAAGAGGGGCTAGGGTTTGGTCGCCCAGGGGTTATGGGGGAGTGGGGTGACCGGCTGGGCCTTTGCCCAGTTGGGCTGGTTGGCCCAATGGCCTGCTGGGTCGAGGCCCAGCGAGGGAGGGGGTTTCTCTTTCTTTTGTCTTTATTTTGCTTTTGTTTAATTTTCCTTTTCTGTTACTGTTTTATTTTATTCTAGTTTTATAAAACATAAAAGTTGTACCTTAAATAGTAACACTAATTATACCTCTACCACAAAAAGGTTTAACCCCCAAATAATATAGTTTAGTATTTTATAAAATACCAAAGCATTTATGTATTTGTCTTAACTACTGTTTAATTAATTAAATGCATTTAGAACTTTTATAAAAATGTGGTTTCTCCACCAACATTACTTATGAATTATTTGTCACATTTAGAACATTTTAGTTTTGACTTTTGAAAACGTTTATTGTTTGCTTGATTTTGAATATGAATTAAAATTGGTTCCGAACTAACACGAGATTAGCGAAAATAATCGAAGTGATGTGGCATCATTAGAAGAGGGTTACTATAGCTTGATTACCCGGGCGTCACATCTTCGTCTTGCCCCGTGTCATCATTGCCTGCCCCGTCGGCATCCTCAACATCGTCATCCTCATCTTCAGTTATCCATCGAGTATAGCCTCCCATGAAACCAGTCATGAGCAGGTGCGCTTCGACACGACCATCGTCATGGGGGTCGAGCCAAACTATTCCTTTGCATTTTCGACACGGACATAAAACCTCTGTCCGGTTATTTTCTTTCATGTCCTGCACCGCCGACCGCAACCACCTGTCCACCATCGTTCAACTGACCATCGTCAACTCTGCATGGTAATAATAAAAAAATTGATTATAAAAATGCGTGCATGCATCAAAGTCATAAAAAAAATTGGCATGACCTTCCCTAAAAATAGGACATATGTGGATCTAGAGTTTGCCCGGAATTCGCCAAAATGGAAATAAATCGACATTTCGGCAAAACATAGGCAACTCAAAAGCACAATTTGGCGGCGTCAACTCATGCCACACACACAATTTCCACAAACATATCACACACACATAAACATATTTCCATTTTGCAAAATCATGAAATTTTCATCACCTGTATCTCGATCGAGGTCGAGCACACGGTGGAGATGATGTTGTAGGGAGATCAAAAGTGCACAAAGCTCTTCTTGACAAAGATAGATCTAGTTAGCTAGGGGGAAAATAGGTCACTTAACTAAGTCCTACATCTACCTAGCTACCTAATTTGGGAGGAGACAACTAGTGGAGTGGGAAGGAAAAAGAGAAAGGAGATGCATTAATGGAGGTGGTGTAGTTAGGTAGGAGTAATGAAGAGAGAGAAAGGTGGATAGAAGAGAGGGAGTAATGGGGGAGAAGTATTGAGGAAAAAGAAGAGTGAGAGTGGGAGCATGTGGTGGAGGTAGGGGGAAGGGAAGAGAGGAGGGGTATGGGGAGGTAGGGGGAAGGGAAAGAGAGGAGGGGGAGGGGAGGGACGGGTGGGGAAAGGTGGTGGGTTGGTGCGGGTTAGCAGTAGCGCGGGATCTAAAACGCGCTGCTGCTAAGGAATTAGAAGCAGCGCGCTTCGGGATACGGCGCTACTACTAACTGGGACAAAAAAGTGTGGCAATTTGAAATTTAGCAGCAGTGATCTCAGAAAAAGCGCGCTACTACTACAACCTTACCAGTAGCGCGGTTCCCGCGACCGCGCTACTGCTAAATCCTTATCAACAGCGAGTTTCTAGAACACGCGCTACTACTAGTTAGCAGCAGCGCTCCTTTTTGAGACGTGGTGCTGCTAAGATTCTGTGTATAGGCTTTTCCCTACTAGTGATTAGCTCTGATCTGCTAATAATTGAGATGCATTAGCAACAAATTTAATTTTTTATTGTTTCCAAAAGAGCATCGATGGCAAGGCACACGAAACAAAAGCTGAAAGCTCACACCATTGTACAATTTCATGTCGCTGGAAAATTATTTGTATAGTACGTCAATTATGTAAACAAATGTTGGACGCTTGATAGCATTGCCAGAAGCCTCTTCAGCATCAGGGTCCATGTGCCATGCACAAAATTATACTCCTTCATTCCTAAATATTTGTCTTTTTACAAATTTCAAATGGGCATATTTTAGAGTGTAGATTCACTCATTTTGCTTTGTATGTGTACTCCCTCCATTCCTAAATATTTGTCTTTCTACAGATTTCAACAAGTGACTACATACGCAGCAAAATGAGTGAATCTACACTCTAAAATATGTCTATATACATCTGTATGTAGTAGTCCACTTGAATCTCTAAAAAGACAAATATTTGAGTAGTCACTCGTTGAAATCTCTAGAAAGACAAATACTCCGGAGTATATTTAAGAACCAAGTGGGTAGTGCACAACTGCATGGGAGACTCAGCCCGGTCGTTGCGCCGCATTAATAGTGAGTAATGAGTAGTTAAATCATATGCCCCACCTTTCCCACTGTAAGTTGCTCGGAAGAAGCAACCATCAATACGCTCTTTTTTAAACCCGCTCATCCTACTCCATCTATCACTGTTTATAGAGCGCGCTTCAGAAAAAGAAAAAATCTCTGGGACCAAGGCGACTAGCAATCGTCCTGAAAAATAGCATTGGTAGTTATAGCACGGCGTCTATTACTAGAGGAAATAATGCGTACACACATGCATGCAGTGCTTCCACCCCGGATACACACATGCATGCACTTACTCCACTCCGTAGTAGTACATCGAGAGAAAATTGTGGACTTGATTGCGGTTACCACATCCTAATTAATTGAGCATTAAACCAAACGTGTCTAAAGTCTCTCTAGTTGTGGAAATGCATTGAGATAAATGCATCATAATGAAGCGTGCCCTTTAAACTGTGACGGAGGGAGGAGTAGTATGAAGGTGCAAAACCAGGTACGCGTATGGCCAGTGGGTTAACGCACCACCTCTTGGCATATCACTGACATGTGGGACCGGCTGTGAGCAAACCGATCTCAATTGACGGAAAAATGGCCAACCTGCCATTCCTTGAGAGAGACGAGGAGCGAGAACACACAGACGGGCTCGCATGGAGGCCAAGATATATTCAAGCATGGTTGATCGATATCATCATTACATGTTGGGCTGCCGTTTTCCGTCCTTCTCCGGAATAAATGTGTACTTTATCAGAGATTAAACAAAATAAAGAGAAAAGATGCTCCACCATGCGGTTCTAGTAGTAGTACTACTCGTACTACTAAACCTTGCGCTTGACTCTTCGCCTCTTCGTGAAGTCGAACAGTGTGGTACTTCGCATGTTGGGTACTATAGTGTATGCCTCTGACAATCTGACATCGAATGGACTGATGCATGTCCACTGCCTGGGCGAGGGTAGGTTGCATTAGTCAAAAGGAGTAAGCGAGCTTCACCTTGTCCTGCAAGCTTCTCCTCGTTCTGCGAGTTGACGGGACACACCAAAAAGTAGTGCTAGTCCATACTCCGTCCTTTCCGATTAATATGGCTTAATCTTTTTTGCGGGTAAATGAGGGAGATTTATTCATATATAAGCATTCTTAGGACGACCAGCCAAGACACTGGTCACTAAGAAGCGAGATACCCCGCAAAAAAAGAAGTAGGAAGCAAGGTGTTTCATCAAGCCAGCTCTCGGCCACATTCAAAGTGCAGCCAGCACGGTTCACACAAAGATGCACTGCAAGGTTTGCTAACCTGTTTACATGCTAAATAACAAAAAAAGAGGAAATATTACCGAGTGCTCCTATTTGTAACAGGATATGAGCCAGAATTAAGCGAGAATTGTGGCGAGTGTTCCATGCAATCAACTTCCATTATCACATGCGAGAACCCTCGAAGAGAACCAAATGCGTTGAAGATTGCTTTATCACATTTTAAAAATATAATATGAGTGCAGACGCTCCTCCATCCAGTTGGCTATAGAATATAGTAGTAGTAGTAGTACTAGTAAACTTTGCACTTGGCTGTTCTCCTGTTTGGGAAGTCGAACAATAATACTCCCTCCTTGTCCGCCTCTTCGGAGTTGTACTTGTATAGCATATGCTTCTGGCAATCTGACACCAAATTAACTGTTGCACGTCCACCGCCTGAGCGAGGGAGAGCTTGCATTAGTCAAAAGTTTCTCCTTGTCCTGCGAGCCACCGCGCGCAAGCTTCTCCTGTCCTACAAGCTTCTCCTTGTTCGGCAAGTTGACGAGACACAACAAAGTAATGCTAGTCCATACTACCTCCTCTTCGGTTAATATGGCTTAATTTCAAATGAGATAAATACACTGTCTATCACTGTATATTTGTAAAAATACGGTAAGTGGACTTCATAATATGCTCATTGCACTCAATATATACATTTTCCGGTGTTTATACGGTCACTAGCTCACCCTGGCAGAGTATGTGTGTGCATGCACGTGTAGGTTGAGCACTTGAGCGTGACCGTGTGTGTTCCGTCGTGTGCTCGGACATGCATGCATTAAGGGCATCACGCGCGTTTTTGTGTCCATGTGTACATGTGACTGTTGCATACACCTAGGGGGAGTACGTGTAGGGGCCACTAAGGAGCAGTCAAATCACAAGTAAGTTAGTCGAAAGAAGCAACCATCATTTCACTCTTCAATGACACATATGCAATACAAAATGGTTGATATGGAGAGAAAAAGAAAACCGCTATATATACACTAGCAGGAGCCTAAGCTACAAGCCTACTTGCTTGGGTTGCTCTCTTCACAAGCATAGAACGACAATGGCCACACCGCTAGACACATATCCGGCCTGATCGCGCAGCTGGGGGAAGGGAACAATGTTCTGCATAGACGCGGTCGACATCGGCGAGGGAGAAAACTCACAGTCGGTGCGTCCCAATCGGGGTCACCATGGTATGGGCCGATGTCGCATCTCCCAACCACCCTTCTAGCAATAGCCCGATGTCCTAGGTAGTACATCTTCCTTTTGCAGCCGGCTTGCTCCACTGCTGCAGCTCCCCACATAGCTCCATGTCCAAGTCGATCTTTCTCTACTTCTATCGGCTTCTACGTACTTGTGATGAGTTTAATTATGTCTCATAACTAGTGCCTGTACTATTATTCTAATCACACTTCTTCAATATCTTTGCCATTAGGGGTGCTTAGCTCAATTTTAATGGAACTGCACAAAAGCATCGTATGATCCGAGGGTGTCAGCCGTCTTTCGTTCGACAGGTACTACCTAGCCAGGAAATTAAATCATGTTTAGGGTTTAGGGTTTAAGTCATAGTGACCCCATCATTAGTTTTTCTTTCGTACACGCTCTCACAACTTTTGTCTTTAGCTGTGAAGTAAATATTGGCTATGATCTGTGAATCATTGAGATGCATCAGCATGCATGTTAGTTTTCCTTTGTTTTTGATGGAATGTTGTAACGGGGCAACCTTGGAGTAGGAATGAAAATGGAGTGGAAGGTTTCTGTTTTCCGGAGAAAAAATGTAAACGGAGAGAAACCAACGCTTTGTTTTGTTGGATCGCGCCATCGAGCAAAACCAATGTTTGAATCACGTCTATCGCGTTCGTGTCTCACCCTCCTCCACGGCTCGACCCCACACGGTCGCTCGGCATGCCACTCACTGCAAACCGAGTATACGATAACTTTCCCGCCTGCTTGTCGATGGGTCTCGCCATGGAGTACTAGCACTACTGGAAGAGATTGACAAGTTGGGGGAGGACATCTAGCTGTAGCACGGACTCCCAAGAACTTTTTACATGCATGTTGTGGCCGGCTATTGCGACCTTTGAACGCGGAGTAGTCGCGTGCTCCAGGATGCGGCGCGGGCGACGCTCTCTCGGCCGGCGTGCCGCTTCAATGCCGGCTCCAGTGAGAGGTCGCGTCCGCTCTGGCCGGGCATGAATGCGGCACTGACCGTTTCGGGCGGGAAGCACGCGCTGGTGATGAAGAGGGTTCGGTTGGTCAGGAGCGGCCGTGGTAGCGGTCCGGACACCCGCAAACAAGAGATGTTGTATGTTAATATAGCTACGTATATCTATACCTACTAATAAAGCAAGGTGTGTTTCTCCGATTTTTTCATCCGTTCACCGACAAAATTTATTTTTATATTCGAGGTGGTATTAAATTTTTGTGCATCTGTCTGTATTTTTAGCAATACAGAATTTCGTACTTGGCCCGCACACGCAGTGGCCCAGCAACAGCAGCCCACTTATTTGCCTGCCCATGTAGCTGCAAAAAGCCTATTTCTAGCCTTGTGCGTCAGATAGTTAGAGTTTGCACAGGTCGCCCAAGACTGGGCCGGCACATTTTGTTTTTTAGTCCAATTTATTTTTATTTTTACCCTATTTCGTAATTTCAAAATTTTAAATAAGTTCAAAATTTGATTTTTTTGTCAAATTTTTTAAAATTGTTCGAATTACAATATTATCTTCCACTTTTCAAAATGTTTGAAAACTATTTTTTTTCTCATTCAGTTTTTCTCAAATTTTGAAATACTCCAAAATTTATTTGTGATTTAGAAAACATGTGTTTTACAAAATAATCGAAATTTGAAATATATTCTTGCTTTAGTAAAATGTATACATATTCAAAATAATGTTCGCGTTTAAAAAGACATTGTACAATATTGTTCTGAATGTTCAAAAGATGTCAATTTTCGAAAGTCGGTCACATATTAAAAATATGTTTGGGTTTCATAAATGGTTCATGCCTCCAAAAAATGATGTTGTTTCAAATTTTATTCATTTTTTTGCCAAAATGGACGGAATATTAATAACATTGTATGTAATTTCAAAAAATATTCATGTTTCCAAGAATATTTGGCAATTCATATTTTTTAAAAAAAGTTTGAAAATCTATATCTATATCTATACCTACTAATAAAGCAAGGTCCGTTTCTCCGATTTTTTTATCCGTTCACCATCGATTTTTTTTAATATTCGAGATGGTATTAAATTTTTGTGCGTCCGTCTGTATTTTTAGCAATACAGAATTTCGTACTAGGCCCGCACACGCTGTGGCCCAGCAAAACCAGCCCACTTATTTGCCTGCCCATGTAGCTGCAAAAAGCCTATTTCTAGCCCTGTGCATCAGATAGTCAGAGTTCGCACAGGGCGCCCGAGACTAGACCGGCGCATTTTGTTTTTCCGTCCTAATTTATTTTTATTTATACCCTATTTCCCACACGTTATTTGACGCAACTAGCATCATAGTAGCTCCCACGCAACTGCCCTAAGAAAAGATAAAATATACATATAGATTTTGTTCCATCCATTCAACATATAGCTCCCCAATTTTTTCGGTTATCCCTGGGGTGGGCCAAACTGGACTTGCCACGTATTTCTTTTTCTGTCGGACGGACGAGCAGCAACAAAGGGCACGAGGGGATTGAACTATGGACCTTCCCTATTGTGCCGACGGATAAAACTAACTCAACTAGCTTGTAATTATGATAGGAACAGTCCCATCTTGGAATTTTATACTAAATCACACCAGTTTTTATATGTCTCTAAGTTGTGTGGAAATAAAGAGGTTGTGTGAAAATAAGGAAGTTGTCTCGAGAATTATGAGGAGAACGAGGGACTCCACAAACTATTGCCGGAGGTAACTTGCATGTGCCAATAAAAGACAAAATGATAGTTGGCTATAATGGAAAATAAAATTGTGGGCACGTGCTGATAAAAGAGAATAAGCTGGTTTTGGTGTAATTAATAAAAATTAATGGGCACGTGAGCGCAAAAATAGTTGAAGAGAATAAACCCTGATAATGAAGAGATATTCATGTCTGGTTATGCACTGAGTATTGTTATGAAACATAATTTATACGCTGCAATTAGTAATCCATCTGGTTAGGTCGTCGTAGGAGAAAGTGGTCGAAGCAACCATGCCTCGGAGGTCGTCGCGCAGCACCAAATGAGGAAGCAACCACAACTCCGAGACAGAGGTGAACCCAGAGAAAGAAAAGGTCCCAGTTGGGTGGTCGCCACCACGCCGACCAACCCCATCACTATCCAAACCTCGTGGGCCAAATATGAAACGTGAGAAGACATCAGCTCCTCACTCTATCACCCTCCACGTGGAGACAATATTTTATGAACACATCAATTATCTCACCTGCAACGCACGGGCATATGTGCTAGTAATTAACAACGTAAATAATGTGCCAGTTGGACAAATATGATTGGAGATGGAGATGGAAATGGAATTTTACGTAAACATGGATATGCATGTCTATGTCTATGTGTGTGTGCGCGACGACTCTCGCGACCTGGAAGCGAGGGCGTGTTTTTGATCGAGTTTTCTTTCTTGGTACGTTAAAAAAGTGTCCACCAGTTTTCGTTTCTTTTTTCCGGGAATGCGCGTATTCTATTTAAAACCACTGTTATGGAAAGATTTTTTACTCCATTATAGCCTCTTGTTTGATAGAGTTTCTCGCGTCTCGCTCTCTCACCCTCTCCATGTCAAAACAAGATGACAGTGTCCACTCTATCTCTCTCCTCAGCGGTGGTCACAGATCCGACCGAATCCCATCCACTACGGGAGGTGAGGAGGTGCAGCATTGACGTTGTCGCCGTCGGTGATGGAGGAAGCCGATGCGCACCATCCTCTCGGAGCCGGCACTGGCGCGGACAAAGGTTCTTCGCACCCTTGTTTGTTGCCGTCATGTGGGCAGATCCCGCCTGCCCGCCTAAGCGACATCTCTCCCACCTGAGGTATAACTTCTTGTGCTGGTCCAGCTCCCCAGGTCGATGCATGTGGGTTTTCTTCTATGCGACTAGTCCCCAGCTCCCCATGTATAGTAGCTAGGGTTTGTTGGCTGGTCGAACATCACCTACTATTATAGAGGAAAGCCACTCGAAAAGTTGTCCTAATTTATGCCTCGGTGGAGGTATACATATTGTTTCGACAAAAAGTACATGGTGGTTGTGCGGTCATTGTCCATATGCTCCTATTGCTGCTGCTAATCTAAAACTATCACTCGTTAAATCAAGAAATGCTTTTTTTCTCGGGTATCCTGGTTTAGTTCCCATCAAGATAATCATGATGCTTCTGTTTGTTGGTGTAATTTTCATTAATTCCTATTGACAATTGAGATGTCATTGTTAATCTTCTAAAACAATGTAACAACACTATATCCCTTTTTTATATTTTTGGAAACAGCGATGCGTATCTCCATACCCGGGCATGTCTTCCTCAATTTTAGTGGAACTACACAAAATTGTATGGCCATTGTTCTTCCGCCTCACTGTCCTCTGCCATGTGGTTCTTCCTTACTCGAGCTTGATTACTGAGAAGAAACAGACCACAGTGAGGATTTGTCGAACTTCATAGGTGCCTCGTCCAAACTTGATGCCAAATGGATGATGCATCACCACGATAACCTATCGATGCTCATGGTTGCATCGGCTGGTGAAGCTCATCGATTTTCAGTAAAAACAAGTTGTCTTCCATCAGTGCTCTTTGCTTGTTACCCACAAAGATGATATCCTTCGTCAGTTCACCTTGGTTGCGTTGGAGACGCAGTCGTCTTTCACGTTGGTGCAATTTTATCACACAATTGGCTATGAACCAATTGTTTCCTCGAAGAAGGATCGACGTTGGTACGAAGAGCATAAGTTTTGTATTGATTTCTAAGCCTTCTCACAACTTTGTCTACAGCTCCCCTGTAATTTTATTTGTCCAGCTATTAACTTTGATTAAAAAATGGTGTGGACTAAAAACCCGGATGGACGTAGTAGCCCTCCATTTTTATTTACTCCGCATATTAGATTTGACTGAAGTCAAACTTTCTAAAGTTTGACCAAGTTTAGTCCGAACACAACAAACTATAATTATTAGAGAGGGCAAACTGTACATACTCTCAAACCTTTCTGATAATTGAAATTAAAATTCTTTATTTGTACACAATCTCACACGTTTCCGATAATTTGGCGCATGTGTGGTTGTTCACTTAAGGGAGGGTAGTGTACCGCACGTGAAGGACAGGAAGTGCGACCAGGATGTGTGGATCGCTAGTTTATCGAAAGTACTCCATAGTAGTTTTCTTCACTCGTATGTTAAAAAAAGAGTTTCATTTCGTACTTACACAATTTAAAATGATTGTTATGGAGAGAATAATAAAACCACTCCACTATATATTAGTCGTATACATGGGTACTATATGGACACAGCTTCATTGACTTTTGTGCACCTGCCTTTGGGTTTATGATAAGTGGGCCCAAAATATGGCTGGCCCACCTGTCATATAGCCAAAAGCAGGCGCAGTTAAGGCACCGGAGCTCAGTCCGTACTATAGTGTATATATAAGCTAGAGCCTCAGCGCTTGTTTGCTAGGGTTTGCACTCTCCACACTCTCGCCGCACTACATATATATACACATGCTGGAGGCTCAGTGTTCCTTTGCTAGGGTTTGCTATATTCACAGTCTATCACCCTCTTCACCAGATCTAAACAAGACTGCATTGGCCTCTTGCCTCTCTTCCCCCCTCACAGCTGGTGAAGGAGGCGTTCGGATCCTGTCGCACCGGGAAGGGGAGGAGGTGCAGCGTTCACTCTATCGCCTTCAGCGAGGGAGGCAATCCACTCCCGGTTGCGCTGTTCTCTTTCTCCCAGCGCTTGTGCGAGAGGGCCACCGACCGCTTCTTCCTCGCGGCCGTACATAGTGTGGGCAGATCCAGCCACCCGCTGCACGCCTTGCTACATCCCAACAACCGTAAGGTATAAGTTTCTTTGAAACCGTCATTGCTCTAGCTGCATGTGGATGTCTTTCGATCTGTAGTCAAATCTAGGTCTTGGTTCAAAGAGGAAAGATGTGTGCGGTGGGCTGGAGCATGAATCTAGGACGTGGTTCAATGAGGAAAGCAGGGTGGGAAAGTAGTATAGACTGGCTATCCAGCCGCTTTGTTGGTCGAAAAGGGAAAAAGGGGGTAACCCGAAACTGGGGGGTCGGGTAGTTTGTGTAGGACTAGATTTGCTGCCCTTAGATAGGAAAAAGGTTGAAGAGAACAAATATGTGACCAACGCAGATATGCTGCTTGGCTACATACTCTGCATCACCCATTTATACGTGTGGACGCACATGGTGCTGGCATGTCCCATGTCCCATGTCCCATACAACTATTTTGTTGTTGTTAATCTAAGAACGCCGCCGGAAAATTGAAGCAATGCCACTGTTAAAAGTAAATTACATTTTTAATGAATGTTGTTCTAAGAAAATGTCTCCGTTAATACGAATCAATGCAACCGTTTTAGAAATGCTACTCTCCTACTTTGTTTTCCATCAAGATAAGTTAGATGCTTCTTTTTGTTGCAATTTGTTTCATCCTCCTTTATCGGCAAGTAATTGTTTCCTTTTTTGCCTCTGTTAAAACAGGGCTATGTATTCAACTTGTTGCTATTGCGACATTTTGCTTCGCTACCCGAAACACTTATGTTTTAAGAGTGTTTTGTGCAGTTCAACTTGAATGTCACACCGGTGACTTTGCTTAATTTTGGTGGAACTACACAAAAGGAGATCGGGATTTGTTTCCAGTCTTCATGGCGAGTTGTTTCAAATCTTGGTCTCATGCACATGATGTGCAGAGTGCTTTGAGATGTTTTGCTACTTGTTTTGGTACCGTTTTAAATAAATGTTGAATTGAAGCTATTGTATTGCTATCTTTCCCATTAAGCAGTGAACAAAAATGGGAGAACCCAGACATGATGCTTGTTGCTTTGTTACAACAAATTCAGCATCACCCCTTTTATAAGTAGATGGAAGCACATATTGTTCTTGCGCCCACTCTCCCCTGGAACTATTTATGCTTTCCATTAATCTAATGCCGCTGGTAAAATTAAGCAATGCCACTCTCAGAATTAACCACTGAATCTTATTTCAAAACTGCAACACTTGTTAGGGATTGGCGGGATTACCATTTTTGTGGCCGCGTGTTTCATCCTCCTTTATTAGCCAGCAATTGATTCCTTTTTTGCCTTTGTTTAAACAGGGATATCTATTCAACTTGTTGCTATTGCGACATTTTTCTTCGCTACGCGAAACACTTTTCTTGATTTTAGTGCAACTGTACAAAACGAGATTGGATTTCCTATTTGTGTTGGTAGATTTGTATTTTATGTTGGTCTTCTGATGAAAGGTCAGTACAGGCCTTCATCCACATGATTGTGCAGTGTGCGTTGAGATGTTGTGCTACTTGTATTGGTACTTTTTAAATAAATGTTGAAATGAAGCTATTGTATTGCTGTCTTTTCCCATTAAGTAGTGAACAAAAATGGGACCAAACCAGACATGATGCTTGTTGCTTTGTTACAACAAACTCTGCATCACCCCCTTTATAAGTAGATGGAAGCACATATTGTTGTTGCACCCACTCTCCCCTGGAGCTGTTTATGCTTTTCGTTAATCGAATGCCGCTGGTAAAATTAAGCAATGCCACTCTCAGAATTATCTAATGAATCTTATTTCAAAATTGCAACACTTGTTAGGGATTGGCGGGATTACCATTTTTGAGGCTGCATGTTTCATCCTCCTTTATTAGCCAGTAATTGATTACTTTTTTGCCTTTGTTTAAACAGCGATATCTATTCAACTTGTTTCTATTGCGACATTTTGCTTCGCTGCGCGAAACACTTATGTTTTAAGAGTGTTTTGTGCACTTCAACTTGAATGTCACACTGGTGACTTTGCTTAATTTTGGTGGAACTAGACAAAAGGAGATCGAGATTTGTTTCCAGTCTTCGTGGCGAGTTGTTTCAAATCTTGGTCTCATCCACATGATGTGCAGTGTGCTTTGAGATGTTGTGCTACTTTTTTGGTACTATTTTAAATAAATGTTGAATTGAAGCTATTGTATTGCTGTCTTTTCCCATTAAGTAGTGAACAAAAATGGGACCAACCCAGGCATGATGCTTGTTGCTTTGTTACAACAAATTCAGCATCACACCCTTTATAAGTAGATCGAAGCACATATTGTTGTTGCGCCCGCTCTCCCCTGGAACTGTTTATGCTTTTTGTTAATCTAATGCCGGTGGTAAAATTAAGCAATTCCACACTCAGAATTAACTACTGAATCTTATTTCAAAACTGCAACACTTGTTTGGGACTGGCGGGATTACCATTTTTGTGGCCACATGTTTCATCCTCCTTTATTAGCCAGCAATTGATTCCTTTTTTGCCTCTATTTAAACAGGGATATCTATGCAACTTGTTGCTATTGCGACATTTTGCTTCTCTAAGTGAAACACTTTGCTTGATTTCAGTGCAACTGCACAAAACGAGATTGGATTTCCTATTTGTGTTGGTAGGTTCGTATTTTATGTTCGTCTTCTCATGAAAGGTCAGTACAGGCCTTCATCCACATGATTGTGCAGCGTGCTTTGAGATGTTTTGCTACTTGTATTGGTACTATTTTAAATAAATGTTGAAATGAAGCTATTGTATTGCTGTCTTTTCCCATTAAGTAGTGAACAAAAATGGGACCAACCCAGACAAGATGCTTGTTTCTTTGTTACAACAAACTCTGCATCACCCCCTTTATAAGTAGATGGAAGCACATATTGTTGTTGCGCCCACTCTCCCCTGGAACTGTTTATGCTTTTCGTTAATCTAATGTCGCTGGTAAAATTAAGCAATGCCACTCTCAGAATTAACTACTGAATCTTATTTCAAAACTGCAATACTTGTTAGGGATTGGCGGCATTACCATTTTCGTGGCCAAATGTTTCATCCTCCTTTATTAGCCAGTAATTGATTCCTTTTTTGCCTCTGTTTAAACAACAATATCTATTCAACTTGTTGCTATTGCGACATTTTGCTTCGCTGCGCGAAACACTTACGTTTTAAGAGTGTTTTGTGCAGTTCAACTTGAATGTCACACCGGCGAATTTGTTTAATTTTGGTGGAACTGCACAAAAGGAGATCAAGATTTCATATATGTGTTGGGATATTTGTCCAGTCTTCCTCTCGAGCTGTTTCAAATCTTGGTCAAGAAAGGTCAGTACCGACTTTCATCCACATGATGCTGCAGTGTGCTTTGAGACACTTGTATTTGTACTGTTTTGGATAAATGTTGAATTGAGTCTATTGAACTGTTGTCTTTTACCATTAAGTGAGCAAAAATTGTTCCAACCCAGACATGATGCTTGCTTCATTATTACAACAAAACTGTGCATCACCCCCTTTATAAGTAGATGGAAGCACATGTTGTTATTGCGCCCACTCTCCCCTGGAACTGTTTATGCTTTTTGTTAATCTAATGACGCTGGTAAAATTAAGCAATGCCACTCTTAGATTTAATTAACTACTGAATCTTAGTTCAAAACTGCAACACTTGTTATGGATTGGCGGGATTACCATTTTTGTGGTCGCATGTTTCATCCTCCTTTATTGGCCAGTAATTGATTCCTTTTTTGCCTCTATTAAAGCGAATCAGTCGCATTGTTTTAGGAATGGTACTATCCTGCTTTGTAGTTCTTTCTACATGTTTAACCAAGGTATTGTTAAGATAATGTCTTTGTTAAAATTAATCAGTCACATTGTTTTAGGAATGGTACTTTTCTGCTTTGTCGTTCTTTACACATGTTGAAATAAGGCATTGTTAAGATAATGTCTCAGTCAATATGAATGAATTACACTGATGGAGAATTGCTACTCTCCTGCTTTGTTTCCCATTGAGATAAGGCAGATCAGTAGATGCTTTTCTTCTGTGAGTACAAGTCATCAACCGTTATTTCTCAGTAATTGTTTCCCTTATACCTATTGATGCTTACAGGGATATCAAAATTAAAGCTTGGTTTTATTCCGACTTTGATTTTAGTTAAACTGCACAAAAGGAGCCAATGTATCCAAGGCAAACTGCTGCATTACTGGGTCCATTTTGTCATTCCACTTTGTAGAAAGAAGCAGTCACTGTTTGCGCTACATTACAAAAGGTGAAAGTGCAACTATCCCTGGGTGGTTTTGGTAATTCCTAACAACATATAGCTCATTGAGCTAATGCTATTTCAAGATAAATATTTCAGGAAATCTCAATGTTTGGCATGGCATAGATCCTTAAAATTCTAAGGACAAAAGGATTGGCTCAAGCTCAAAGCACAAGACTCTACATTTTTCATTTTAGTGATCCAAGATCACATTGAGTCCATAGGAAAAGCCAATACTATCAAGAGTGGGTGAGGTGTTGCTTAATGAGTTTCTTGCTCAAAGTGCTTAGTGATATGTTCCAAAAACCCACAACAACTTTCTAAAATCCACATATGTCCCATACCAAAAGTCAAACTCGGCCCCACCGAAACTTTCTATCTGGTGCCACCGAGTTCAGTTGACATAGCCACTACCAGAAACCCTAGTCTTTTCGGTCTCACCGATAGGGATCTCGGTCTCACCGATATGGGATTGTAATCTCTCTGTTTCCCTTCTTAACGTTTCGGTCAAACCGAGATGAGCGATCGGTCCCACCGAGATTGCAATGCAAACTCTCTGTTTCCCTTTTGTAATCTTTCAGTACAACCGAGATGAGCGAATCGGTCCCACCGAGTTTGCTTAACCAACTCTCTGTTTTTCTATTACCAAAATCGGTCTCATCGAGTTTGTGTGACCGGTCTCACTGAGATTATGTTATGCCCTAACCCTAACGATATTGGTCCGACCGAGTTGACATGTCGGTCCCACCGAAAGGGCTAACGGTCACATTATGAACTAAACTGGTCTGACCGAGTTTCATGATTCGGTCCCACCGAGTTTGGTAAATTGTGTGTAACGGTTAGATTTTGTGTGGAGGCTATATATACCGCTCCAACCACTCTTCATTCGTTGAGAGAGCCATCAGAACATGCCTACACTTCCAACATACATTTTCTGAGAGAGAACCACCTACACTTGTGTTGAGGTCAAGATATTCTATTCCAACCACATAAATCTTCATCTCTAGCCTTCCCCAACTTGCTTTCCACTCAAATCTTCTTTCCACAAAATCCAAATCCTGTGAGAGAGAGTTGAGTGTTGGTGAGACTATCATTTCAAGCACAAGAGCAAGGAGTTCATCATCAACACACCATTTGTTACCTCTTGGAGAGTGGTGTCTCCTACATTGGATAGGTGTCACTTGGGAGCCTCCGTCAAGATTGTGGAGTTGAACCAAGCAGTTTGTAAGGGCAAGGAGATCGCCTGCTTCGTGAAGATCTACCCGAGTAAGGCAAGTCCTTCGTGGGCGATGACCATGGTGGGATAGACAAGGTTGCTTCTTCGTGGACCCTTGGTGGGTGGAGCCCTCCGTGGACTCACGCAACCGTTACCCTTCGCGGGTTGAAGTCTCCATCAACGTGGATGTACGATAGCACCACCTATCGGAACGACGGATAAAAAATCTCCGAGTCAACATTGCGTTTGCTTCCTCAAACTCCTCCCTTTACCTTCATATGCAATTGTTTTACATTCCGCTGCTATACTCTTAGAATTGCATGTGTAGGTCGATTGCTTGACTTGTGCTAAGTTGCTAAAATCTGCCAAGAACTAAAATTGGGAAAAGGCTAGATTTTATTTGGTCAAGTAGTCTAATCACCCCCTCTTGACATACTTTCGATCCTACAAGTGGTATCAGAGCTTTGGTCTCCATTTGCTTTGATTTCCATAGCTTTTCGTGGTCATAGCCTTGGTTTCACAACCTAGGAGAGTATAGCGTATAGCGAGGGAAATTACCACCGTAGAGGTCCTTACTTTGATGGTAGAAATTTTGCTAGTTGGAAGCATCAGATGAAAATGCATATTCTTTGACATAACCCCGCCGTTTGGGCTATTGTGTGTATTGGCTTGCAAGGTGAATTCTTTGATGGGAGAGAACAGAATCGTGAAGCTACCGCAGAAGAGTTGAAGATGCTGCAATACAATGCTCAAGCTTGTGATATTCTCTTCAACGGATTGTGCCCCGAAGAATTCAACAAAATCAGCCATCTTGAGAATGAAAAGGAAATTTGGGATACTTTGATTGATATGCACAAAGGTACCGACTCCGTCAGGGAATCCAAATTGGTTGTGCTTCAAAGTCAACTTGACAAGTTAAAATGAACGATGGTGAGGGCGTCGCTGAAATGTACTAGGCTTGCTCTCATCACAAATGAGATTGCTGGCTTAGGAAGTGAAGAGATGACCGATAAATTCATCATCAAGAAGATACTAAGAGCCTTGGATGGAAATATGATACCATGTGCACATTGATCCAAATGATGCCCAATTACAAAGATCTCAAGCCAACGTAAGTCATTGGAAGAATTGTTGCTCATGAGATGTCACTCAAGGATAAGGAAGAGCTACACAACAAGTCAAGTGGTGCTTACAAAGCCTCATGTGAAGCTCCCACATCATCAAGTGAGAAACAAACCTTCAATGAAGAATTGAGCCTAATGGTGAAGAACTTCAACAAGTTCTACAAGAGAAGAAGGAAGGAAAGAAATTCCAAGTTAAGGTCCTACAAAGACAAAAGATCTTCTAGTCGTGAGAATAATTGCTACAATTGTGGATGACCCAGACACTATACCAATGAGTGTACGGCTCCCTACAAAAGAATGGGAGATTCCCCAAACAGAAGGAGTAGAAGAGAAGAATTACCATCAAGAGAAAGAAGGAGCACTACAAGAAATATGTCAACTAGTGACCTTCTGTTAGTGACCTTGGAAGAATTGGTCATAGATCTATGACCATTTGAGACCAATTGGTCAAAAGCTGTTCGGGGGGCTTCAAACGCTAAACCATTGCCACCATTTTGGTCAGAAAGGTCATAATTTCCTTACACGAAATGGTCATAAAGCAAATAGCGCTTGTCAGCTGCCTTATTTCTAGTTGTTAATGACCAATATAGATGGTAATAGCCTTGTAAATTGTGGTGGGTTGTGACGACCAGGCGCCATCTCATGAGTTTTGCCTACGTGTCATGTCCATGTGTCCATTTTTGCCCTAGGTTGTGAAGCAACCTACATTTCTGTTATTCCAAAAGTTCTCAAAAAATTCTCATAAATTGTTTGGATTAGATCTTCATCAAATATGGCAAAAACCTTCCTTGCCTAGTTCAAAAATAACTCAACAATGTTCATTTTCCTATTCTGTTCAGAGCAGCACTTTGTGAAGGAAGTGTTATTTATATATTCTTCATTTCCCTAAAAATTTGTGAAGACATTCTTCTTAGTATATGGTCATCCTCAGCCAAAACTCATGCCCATTGGCCATGTGCATTTCCTGTACCGCTAATCAAACATTTGGCTGCTAATTCATCTTTGAGCATAGTTCAGTCTCCTCATGAGAATCTTATGTTGTAATTTTCTTCCCAGCACCTACCTGGGGAGTGCCCAACCCACTAGACATGCTTAGGCCGCCCAGAACACATGGCAACTCCACGGTCACGCGGTGACCACGCGGCGGGCATGCGAGCTTACGCGCTCTAGAGTTGGGGCCCTCGGCCACCGTCTAAACCTTGATGTCTCGCCACCAAACCATGTATTTCTAATTAAATAGATACTTATGTACCTAGAAATGATTTTTGGAAAAAATAAAGAGCAAACTATGAGGCAGCTGCAGTTCAAATTTGACCCGCTTCCTACTGAATTGGCAGGAATTTGTCTTTTTCACCAGAGGTGGATCAAAACTTTTGACACCCAACCATTTTGTCAATTGTGCATTAAATATGGCCTAGTATTTTATAAAATTGATTAGGTCGAATTTTGCAACAAATATATGGTAGGTCCTTCACAAAAAAAACTCATTTAGGGCACTCGAAAAATGGAAAATGTATTTTCCGTGAAAAGAAAATGAAAACTCCCTTAGGAAACATTGTTTGGAATTCCAAGATGCACCCTTGTGCACCATATGAGATTATTTGAACAAACTATGCCATGGATGTGGCCATAAGATTGATCATTTGGCTTGAAAGCCATGAATCTTCATGCATGATAGCTCATTTCTGAGAACACTTTTTTAAAATAATTGCCGTATTGCAAGTTTATCATTTTTCCTGGAAACTTGGTCACATATAATGACACAATGCGAAGGTTTTTTCAATTTTTTTTGAATTTTTTGGAATTTTTAATGCCCGTTGCAAAATGCGGTCAAAACAACGGGAATGACCGTTCCTAGCTAGTGGTTGAATCTTGGAATTTTTTTTGGTTTTTCTCCGATTAAATAGATACTTATTTACCTAGAAATGATTTTTCGAAAAAATAAAGAGCGAACTATGAGGTAGCTGCAGTTCAAATTTGACCCGCTTCCAACTGAATCGACGGGAATTTGTCTTTTTCACCAGAGGTGGAACAAAACTTTTTACACCCAACCATTTTGTCAATTGTGCATTAAATACAGCCTAGTATTTTATAAAATTTATTTGGTCCAATTTTGCAACAAATATATGGTAGGTCCATCACAAAAAAACTCATTTTGGGCACTCGAAAAAATGGAAAATGAATTTTTCGTCCAAAGAAAATGAAAAGTTCCTTAGGTAACATTGTTTGGAATTCCAAGATGCACCCTTGTGCACGATATGAGGTCATTTGAACAAACTATGCCATGAATGTGGCCATAAGATTGATCATTTGGCTTGAAAGCCATGAATCTTCACACATGATAACTCATTTCTGAGAACACTTTTTTAAAATAATTACCGTATTACAACTTTATTATTTTTGCTGGAAACTAGGTCACATATAATGACACAATGCGGACGTTTTACAATTTTTTGAATTTTTTTTGAATTTTTTATGCCTGTTTCAAAATGCGGTCAAAACGTCAGGCTTGATCGGTCCTAGCTAGTTGTTCAATCTTGGAATTTTTTTGGTGTTTCTCTGATTAAATAGATACTTACGTACCTAGAAATGATTTTTGGCAAAAATAAAGAGCAAACTATGAGGCAGCTGCAGTTCAAATTTGACCCGCTTCCTACTGAATCGACGGGAATTTGTCTTTTTCACCAGAGGTGGAACACAATTTTTGACACCCAACCCTTTTGTCAATTGTGCATTAAATATGGCCTAGTATTTTATAAAATTGATTAGGTCCAATTTTGCAACAAATATATGGTAGGTCCTTCCCAAAAAAAAAACTTATTTCGGGCACTCAGAAAATGGAAAATGTATTTTCCGTGAAAAGAAAATGAAAACTCCCTTTGGAAACATTGTTTGGAATTCCAAGATGCACCCTTGTGCACCATATGAGATCATTTGAACAAACTATGCCATGAATGTGGCCATAAGATTGATCATTTGGCTTGAAAGCCATGAATCTTCATGCATGATAGCTCATTTCTGAGAACACTTTTTTAAAATAATTGCCGTATTGCAAGTTTATTATTTTTCCTGGAAACTTGGTCACATATAATGACTCAATCTGAAGGTTTTCCAATTTTTTGAATTTTTTATGCCCGTTTCAAAATGCGGTCAAAACGGCGGGAATGACCGTTCCTAGCTAGTGGTTGAATCTTGGAATTTTTTTGGTGTTTCTCTGATTAAATAGATACTTATTTACCTATAAATGATTTTTAGAAAAAATAAAGAGCAAACTATAAGGCAACTGCAGTTCAAATTTGACCCGCTTCCAACTGAATCGGCGGGAATTTGTCTTTTTCACCAGAGGTGGATCAAAACTTTTGACACCCAACCATTTTGTTAATTGTGCATTAAATATGGCCTAGTATTTTATAAAATTGATTAGGTCCAATTTTGCAACAAATATATGGTAGGTCCTTCACAAAAAAAGCTCATTTTGGGCACTCGAAAAAATGGAAAATGAATTTTTCGTCCAAAGAAAATGAAAAGTTCATTAGGCGACATTGTTTGGAATTCTAAGATGCACCCTTGTGCACGATATGAGGTCATTCGAACAAACTATGCCATGAATGTGGCCATAAGATTGATCATTTGGCTTGAAAGCCATGAATCTTCACACATGATAGCTCATTTCTGAGAACACTTTTTTAAAATAATTACCGTCTTACAAGTTTATTATTTTTCCTGGAAACAAGGTCACATATAATAACACAATGCGGACGTTTTCCAATTTTTTGATTTTTATTTGAATTTTTTATGCCCGTTTCAAAATGCGGTCAAAACGACGGGCTTGACGGGTCCTAGCTAGTGGTTGAATCTTGGAATTTTTTTGGTGTTTCTCTGATTAAATAGATACTTATTGTCACACCCTGATTTTCATGGCACAACACTTAAGTCAATAATCATGCTAAAATGTGGTTTGACAAAAACTTTTGAGTGTTTTGTCTTTGCTTTGACTGAATGTTTGACTGCTGTTTGCAAGTGCTCTAAAAATCAAATGAATCCTCCAACTTCTATACTTCATCTCCTTGATCCAAAAACCTTTCCCAATGATCATGCCATGTGTATAGGATATAAAAATAATTTTTGGCAAAAATAATTTGGCCAAAAAGTATTTTCTAAAATTAGTTTTTCGAAAACCCCTAAATTGAGGTTTGCACTGCAAGTACGTAATTAGGGGCAGTAAAAATCTTTCCAAAAATATATTTGACTCCTATTAGATATAGGATACCCAGAAACCACAAATATATAATTTTAAAAGTTATTTTCCTAGTTTATTTAAAAGCTTTTTATTAAGGCCGGAAATGGTATTTAATAGGGAAAAAATTATTTTATTGCTTCAAAAATATTTGAAATTTTTTTAGGGAAACTCATAGGACATATATTGTCCATATATAAGAGTTTCAACACATGGTCATGTTCAAAACATTGGTCAAATCCCTTAAAAATCCCTTCTGGATGTTTCAAGCTTTTGAAATATTTACAAAGGAAATATTCTCCACAAATTCCAGGAAAATTCTATCATGTCACATATGACATACTTGATGATCTTGCCAAGTCTCATGTCATGGAGAATAGTATAACCCCATGAATTCCCCTCAAAACCAATTCTGTCCATTTTGAAGTTTGAGCAACTTTACATTGCCAAACATTTCCAAATATTCTCAAACCTTGTGAACATTCTCAAATGGTCTAATTATACATCTAGACCAAGTGGCACAAGTTGGAGAACAAGTTATATTTATCAAATTGCCCCAAAACCCTCTCTGACCAGAATCAAATTTGAACAACTCTACATTACCAACTTTCTCTCCTTGATTCCAACTTTTGTGAGAATGATCACATGACCAAATGAGGCCACTACACCAAGTGGTGCATCAAGGAGAATTGATTTGCATGACTAAATATTGGCAAAGCCATTTCTGCTGATTTCTAGGGTTTACCAAAGTTGCATTGGCAACTTTGCCCAAATGAGGCCAATCTTGGTGGAACATCTTATTCTCTCATGCCATTTGACCCTGTCAAGCCTCATGACAAATGGAAGTCATATTCTTGCCCAAACCATTATCAAACACCTTCTGGCATTTTGCAAAAACCACTATTTTGACCCCTTCCACTATTCTTGGGGAGCTCAACTTTTTACCACAGCCTCTCCTGACCATCTCCTACCTCCAGTAACTCTCCTCCTTCAATAGCTCAATTATTTGGGGGTAAAACCCATCCCTTTCTCTCTCTGTTTACCCATGGCAACTCTTCCTCTCTCTCTCCTTTCTATATGTAGCGCCCCACCTAGCTCCTGACCACTCTAGAGCATCCAAGGAAGCTCCAAGACACAAGTGGACATGCCCCTGACCTTTTAAAATGGCCATGCCGGCCATTTGCATGCTCTGGAGCGCGCTACAGTGCGCTCCCGCACTGTAGCCGCCCCCTGCCAACCGCCTCCGGCCACCTCGGGCCTCCCCAGCGTGTCTCACGAGGCCGCCTCAGCGTCTGGGACACAGCAAGCTGTCGGCCCCCTCCTAAACCTCTCTCCTCTCCCCTCCACGACCTCACCCGAGCGCTTCCGTGGATGCTGCCCACGGTGCACCGCGGCCACGCCTATTTAATCCAGCCCCCGAGCTCTCTCTCGCCTCGTTTGGATCCCTCTCTCTCCCGTGCACCTCCTGGACAGCATCCCCCTCCCTCTCGTGCCCTCCTGCTCCCTCCATGGCCGGAGTGCCGCCGTCGGTCTCCGCCCAAATTCCCGCAAACCAAGCCCCCCTCTCCTCCTTTGGACACCAATGGAGCCACCGCATGCCGGCGAGGCTCCTCCGCCCTTTAACTCCTCCTCTAGCGCCCCGCAACCCCAGAACCCCTCTCACCCGACGCCACCTTCCGCCGCGGGCGAAGCCCTGCTCCCCTCCGGTGATGCAGGCACCCGTGGTTGGGCCTCCCTGGTTCGTCTCTCTCCGCTGAGCACGCCGGTGGGCGGAGCATCGCCGGAGACGCCCTGTAACGCCGGCAGTCGCCGTCGGGGTGCCTCCTCTGTCTCCCGTCGCGCCGCGCGGGAGGTTGAGGACGAACCCGACAAGCGGGCCCCGCTCGTCAGCGGCCCGGTGGGCGGGCCCCGTCGTCAAGTGGAAGCGGCTTCCGTCGGATCCGCCTCCCCTGCGCGAAGGTGCATCCCCGCAAGCCGCCTTCGACGTAGCCCCTGCGCGCGTGCGGCCGAGCCACTGGGCCGGCCCAGTGGCGCCTGCCGCTAAGCCTCGCCCGGTGCGCGCCGCCGCCGCCCAGATCCAGCCCATCTGGGTAAAACCCTTTTCCCCTTTTTCTTTTCTATACAGCTTGTCTATAGATTATTTATTCTAAGTCCAAATTTGATGATTCAAATTTCTAGTGACTCTATAAATGATGATCTACCTATTGGTGCAACATGCACATTTTTCCAGAGACATTTTCTTCACAAATAATTATCACATCCTATTTTTCCTATTTCTGTGATAAACTTTAGCAAATCACAGAGAGCTCAATATTGATCCAAATGCCATGATTCCAATTCCTAGATGAATCTAAGCTCATAACCTAGTTTATGAACATTTTTGTTGATACTTTCTGTACCACATAAATTATTGAGCCATTTCTTCATATTTATCAGCTTTGCAAATCCATAGGAAATTCATTTGAACTCCAAATCCAGTGAAACCAATTCCTAGATGCTTCTAAAATAATCCTTTGTTAAATGGGTGCCTTTGCTCATTTTTTTAAAATAATATTTCTGTACACTTCTAGCAAATCCATAAACCTCTTGATTCCATCATATTGAAATTTTCGGAGATGTCCATTGATCCACTTCCAATGAAATCACTTTGGTCATTCCTCATATGACCAGAGGTATCCAATAAAAGTCAGCTTCACATTTTTAGAGCACATTTATTCTTGCCTTGTTGTGTTGCTTATTGTGTTTGTTTCCGACGTTAGTTGGCGAAGTAGACGGAGTACTTGGAGAAGGACCAGAAGATTTCAAGACTCTGATGAACCAGGCAAGCAGCCCTTTGACCATGTTTATGAAACCTTCTTATACATGCCATATAGTTCGTTATACTTGTTGCATCGGAATCATGATGAGATGGTGAACCACGTGGTTCGTTGCCTTGGTTGCATTCCTCGTTGATACTTGCATTGTGCATGGCCCTACCTTCTTATGAGGGTTATGCCGGTGGGAGTAGATAGGATGCTAATGTAGATGCTACGCAAGAAGGGATGGGTTTATGCATGTGAAGGAGACAAAGCTTTTTCAAAAGACTTTTCGAAAACCCTGTCGGGTGCCACTTATGCCCGAGGGAGATGATGAGATGGGTAACCACTTGATGACGAAGTGGTGTACCAAGGCAAGTGTGTGTTGTTTTCGAAAACGGATTAGATTTAAGATTTGATGACTGTCCCACCCTTACATGCGCGACCACTCTACCCTTATATGGGAAAGGGCATTGTTGAGTACCTAGACCGATACTAGCTTGGAGCCCGCATTACTAGTGACGGGGGAGAGTTGGTGCTCTCTCTCGGGACGGGGTCGTGCCAGGTAGGGCGGCCATGTCTGTCATTACAGCACCGGGCACACTGTTGGTACCCCGTGCTTGTGGTATGTGATGGATATGGGAGCGAGGCTCCGCAACTTTATGATGGGAAATGTTTGGCACGGGGGTTACTACCAATCGAGTGGACTCCATGTTAGTGTCGTCTAGGGAAAGGTGGTGATCGGGTGCTTACCCCGGGTACTTGAGGTACCGCGGGTCGTGGATGACACGGAAGTTCCCCGGATCTAGTGGGTAAAGTGTGCAACCTCTGCAGAGTGTAAAACTATTCGAATAGCCGTGTCCACGGTCAAGGACGGTTGGGCGGTGCTGCTTAAACTATGTCCAGGATTTACAGCCGTGTGTGAGTGAAGATGGAAATGACTTGGGTCAAGTCAAGGACTTGACACGATTGAGATGGGTTGGTGCCCACTCTGTTTATGATAAATGGGTTGGTGCCCACTTTATTTATGTTGATATCTGTGACCAGATCTCATGGTTACTTGAATTCTCTTGATGCATGCTTTATAGGATGTTGAACATGTCATTGCACTCAAAACTAGCTTTATGCAAAAATTTACCTATGTCATGCATTGTTATACCTTGAACCAAATCATGGGTTGCTTGCGAGTACATTCAAAGTACTCATTGGCTTGCCACTGGTTATTTTATTGGCCAGGCATGAAAGAACATGATATCATGAAGAATACTTCGGTGACGAGCATGCGAGCTAGGACGCTTCCCAGTCAGAATGCCTGTAGGGTTAAGGCAGATGGCATGGGTCCAAGTTATCGACGAAGATTTCCGCTGTGATGTTATACTCAAGACTCGACCATAATGGTCCTACTTGTGCAATACGGTATGTATGGATGTAAGACTCTTGTTATTCAGCTTATGTGTATTCAGTGAGCATTGATCTCTGGGATCACTGTACACGTGTATTCGGTGATCACGACTTATGAGTCGGGGTCCCCACAGAGCTGGTATCAGAGCCATCCTGACTGTAGGAAGCCTTAGTTAGCATGGTCGTTAGTTAGGGTAAAACTATTTCCAAAACTACTACTAGATTTCAAAATTATCTGTACTTCTCTTCCCTTCTCAGTTTTTCGAAAACTAAGGTATATTTTCCTTATTGGTCTCTTCCCCTTCAAAACCTTTGGTCGCTAGAACCCTTATGCCCCTGACCACAGGATTCCTTGTAATCCTCGTGGATAATCTGGAAGGATGATGCCTTGCCAGACATTCGCCCATATCTCCTAAACACAAGATTGGCGACATCACAACAAGACGATACCAACAGAAGATACATCCTCGAGGAATGAGGACCTGAAGACCCAGGAGATGGTGACACCCTTGACACTGCCCCAAGATGATGCAACCTTAGCCTACGATGATCAGGGCGTAGAATATGCAAGATCATGATATACATCGCTAATAGAGTAACCATGTCACTAACGTTGTTGTATCGGCAACCACCGATGGATGAGAACCTAGCCATTTGGTCCGCCTCACCATAGTGAGCAGGAAAACGGTTCTCCTCATCCCCCGCTCTTGGTGTCGAAGTTTTCATCAACATAACCGACATGATGGACCTCTATTATGCGTTGTTAATGTCATTGCATAAAGGATTATCTACTTAGTATCATCGACGGCTTAGAAGACAAAAAGGGATCGTCGTGATTAAGAAGACAATAGAAGACCAAGCCAATGCCAGTTATGAGGAGCCACCTTCACCCCATCACCTCAACAGGCAAGAAGTTGTTGAAGACTCTTCAAGCTCAATCGGGATCGTTCCATCAAACAACTACAAGAGACGTAGCAGCACCTGAGGAAACCCGGGAGACTGCATGAGGCACAAGGCACGACTACTGAGTCCGAGAACCCCTAGGGTAGGATGAGTCGTGTACCCCCTATGCGCAGTCGAGCCCGTATGACGGTTCGAGTAGAACCATGATTGTGTGTTGCTTGTTTTTATTTGTTGTGTTTTGATATCAGTCGCCCTTTTTGCCCTTGGCAACAAGTACGCGACCATATCACCTGCCTTATTCTATTGTTTGTGTTTGGCCCTTTTGGCACTTGTTTGTTTGCACCTGCACTATAGAACCCCGTTTAGGCATTCCCCTTCCCTGTGCTACTTTTCCCTCTCATCTCTCTCGTCAACTGAAGACAAGCAAGACAATATGCACCAAGGATTCCACCCCGGCGACCAACAAGCACTGAAGACTTTTGCTACAACCTCCTCGACCAAGTACAACCCCGTATGTTTACACCTCAAGACTAGAAACCCATTCCGATGTTGAACATGGATACTATGATGAGGATGATGATAGTGACTACGATCTTGATGATGCAATGAGACACTTTGGTCTTATGGCAAATCTTCGGGGATATATGTCAGGAGGAAAGGAATGGGTTCTTGATAGTGGATGTACCGATCACATGACCGGAGATAAAGACATGTTTCGTGAGCTTGATCATAATGATAGTCCTCGAAAGTATGTCACTTTCGGTGAAAACTCAAAGGGTAAGGTGGTTGGTCTCGATAAGGTGGCCATATCACATGATAGCTCCATACAAAATGTTATGCTCGTTGAATCTCTTGGATACAACTTACTTTCAGTATCTAGACTTGCTGATTTCGGTTTCAATGTCCTATTCACTAAAGTAGATTGCCATGTGTTTCGTCGAGACAATCATAAAATGATCTTTACCGGTGTGCGTAGAGGTGATCTATACATTGTTGATTTCACTAAAAAAGCCCAACCTAAAACTTGCTTTATTGGTAAATCCTGAAAAGGTTGGTTATGGCATAGACGATTAGGTCATGTTGGTATGCGAAACCTTGACAAGCTTATTAAAGGAAATCATATCCTTGGAGTTAACGATGCCATATTTGATAAGGATAGACTTTGTAGCGCTTGTCAGGCAGGTAAACAGGTGGGAGGAAGGCATCCCGTGAAGAACATCATGACCACAAGGAGGCCACTCGAGCTACTTCACATGGATCTTTTTGGTCCCAACTCTTACAAGAGTCTCGGTGGAAATTCTTTTGGTCTAGTTATAATTGATGATTTTTCAAGATTTACATGGGTGTTCTTTCTCGATGATAAATTGCAGGTCCAAAAGATCTTCAAAAACTTCGCTAGGAAGGCCCAAAATCAATTTGAATTGAAGGTCAAGAAGGTTCGCAGCGACAATGGAACAGAGTTCAAGAACGCAAATGTGGACACCTTTCTTCTACGAAGAAGGGATTTCACACGAGTTCTCGACTATGTACACACCTCAACAAAATGGAGTTGTTGAGAGGAAGAACCGGACGCTCATCGAAATGGCAAGAACGGTGCTTGATGAGTGCAAGACGCCGAAGCACTTTTGGGCAGAAGCGTTTGAGACAGCTTGTCATGCAACAAATCGCTTGTATCTTCACAAGCTACTCGACAAGACGGCATACGAGCTCCTCACCGGTAACAAACCCCAAGTTGGATACTTTCGAGTATTCGGCTCAAAGTGCTACATTCTTGATAAGCATCGTCGTTCTAAATTTGCTCCTAAGTCTCATGAAGGTTTCCTACTAGGTTATGGCTCAAACTCTCACACTTACCGCGTCTATAACAATTTCACCCGAAAGGTTGAAGAGACGGTAGATGTGAAGTTTGATGAATCTAACGGATCGCAAGTAGAGCAATTGCCAATTGATGTAGGAGACAAAGATCCTTCGGAAGCAATCCAAGACTTGTCTATTGGCAAGGTCCGTCCAACAGAGGTGAAGGAGAGTACCTCGTCCGTCCAAGTGGAAGCTTCTACTTCACGACAAGGTGAACCAAGAGTTGATACGGAAGCATCCACAAGTGGGACACACCAAGATGAAGAAAACAAGGAAGTGCATCAAGATGAACGTCAACAACCTCCTTCTCCACCACGACAAGAGAACGACAACGCCAACAATGAAGAAGGCCAAGAAGAAGAACAAGATGAAGAAGATGTTCAACGAAGACCCAAGCAAAAGCTTTCACGAGTTCGAGCAAGAATTGCTAAAGGTCATCCCGTCGAGCAAATCTACAATGACATTCAAACCGGGAGAATCACTTGCTCTAAAACTCGTTTAGCTAACTTTTGTGAAAACTATTCTTTCATCTCTAGCTTTGAACCCATGAAGGTTGAAGAAGCATTGGAAGATCCGGATCAGATAAATGCTATGCATGAAGAGCTACATAACTTTGAGAGGAACCAAGTTTGTACATTGGTTGAGAAGCCCGACAACAACCACAACATCATCGGTACCAAATGGGTGTTTCGCAACAAGCAAGATGAATATGGACAAGTAGTTCGCAACAAAGCACGTCTCGTCGCCCAAGGCTACACACCAGTCGAAGGTATGGACTATGGTTAGACTTACGCTCCCGTTGCTAGACTTGAGTCCATTCGCATCTTACTTGCCTATGCTAATCATCATGATATCACCTTGTACCAAATGGACATTAAAAGTGCTTTTCTAAATGGTGAAATAGAGGAGGAAGTTTATGTTAAGCAACCTCCCGGCTTTGTCAATCCTAAGAAACCCAATCATGTTTACAAACTTCACAAAGCTCTTTATGGTCTTAAACAAGCTCCTAGAGCATGGTATAAATGCTTAACCAAGTTCCTTATTGAAAAAGGCTTTGAAATTGGGAAAATTGATTCCACACTTTTTACTAAAAGGGTTAATGGAGAACTATTTGTGTGCCAAATCTATGTTGATGATATTATATTTGGTTCAACTAACCCTCATTTTAGTGAAAAGTTTGGGAAGCTAATGTCGAAGAAGTTCGAGATGTCTATGATGAGTTAACTCAAATTCTTTCTTGGGCTGCAAATCAAGCAAACTAAGGAAGGTACCTTTGTTTCTCAAACGAAGTACACCAAGGACTTATTCAAGAAGTCCAATATGCAAGAATGCAAAGGTATGTCTACACCCATGCCTACTAGTGGACATATTGATTTGACCAAAGATAGTGAACCGGTTGATCAAAAGGTTTATCGCTCTATGATTGGTTCATTGTTATATCTATGTGCTTCACGTCCCGATATCTTGCTAAGTGTGTGCATGTGTGCACGATATCAAGCTGCTCCTAAGGAATGTCATCTTAAGGCCGTGAAAAGGATAGTGAGATACTTAATCCATACACCAAATTTTGGCATTTGGTATCCTAAGAGGGCCTCTTTCGATCTTGTTTGCTATTCCGACTCGGACTATGCCGGAGACAAGGTTGATAGAAAGTCCACTTCGGGTACTTGTCAATTTCTTGGTAGATATCTTGTGTCTTGATCCTCCAAGAAACAAAAGTCAGTATCCTTATCCACCGCCGAAGCTGAATATATTGCCGCTGGTTCATGTTGTGCTCAATTACTTTGGATTACCCAAACTCTTAAAGATTATGGGATATATGTGAGACATGTTCCATTTCTTTGCGATAATGAAACTGCTATCAAAATTGGTCATAATCCTGTGCAACATTCTCGAACTAAGCATATTGAAGTTCGTCATCATTTCATTCGAGATCATGTTGCTAAGGGTGACATTGATCTTAAGCATGTTCGCACCGAAAAGCAATTAGCGGATATATTCACTAAACCTCTTGATGAGAAAGTGTTTTGCAGGTTAAGAGGAGAATTGAACATCATTGATGCCTCAAACTTGGAGTAGAAACTCCATTGGATACATGCAAGACATGAGCTTATGACTAATCCTTGATATTTCTCTTATGATGAAAATCTTATGTCTTGGATATATTTGCATCTTGCATGTTATCTAACCCATGTAGGTACTTGGTGGAATCAAATTCCATGAGATTGCAATCTACTCACATCTTGAGCAATCTCTACATCACCAAGCTTCTACACTATGGTGGTTGAAGACAAGGAAGCACGGAACTATTCAAATATATCCTTTGACAAATTCTATGTTGAGCTTCATGATTGTCATTTTTGGATACACAAGTGCTCTTCCTTGCAAGAACTAACCCATGTAGGTAGATGGACATAAATTCCAAGTGATGCTCCAAATTCTTGATGAGCTACATCAACCTTGAGCAACCCACACAAGTTCAACTACATGGACAACACCACCAACCAAGGTATGTTATTCCATCTTAGAGAAGCTTTACTCCAAGTCATGAGCTAAAGCAACTCGAAAAGATGTGAATACATCAAGATGCTTAGACGAAAAATGGCAACCCCATTTCGAGCTTAAACGATGATTATGACCTATGATCAAGTGATCTCACTTGACTCCTAAGTCAATATACTCTAACATAGGTGACTTTGTCGCCGACAATCTCTAGATGAAGTTCTATTGTGTTCTTTTCTGTGTTTTGCATTTGTATCATGCATATTTGTTTCCCCTTTCAAAAAAAAACTTTATCTAGATTTCTTTCTGTTTGCTCTGCATTTTCTGCATCAATTCCTTGCATATCTTTCAGTAAATTCCTTGCAAATCTTTGTGAGATCTTACTAGTCTAGTGAGCTGAGGTGACAAGTGTTTTCCCTGCGATGAACTCGGTTTCACCGATTTGTTGCTTTCGGTCCAACCGAATCCTTTCGGTACAACCGAAGCATACCACTGTCACACCCTGCATTTTGTAACACTTCATTTGCATTAATAAAGCATGAAAATTTGGACCAAGAAAAACTTTTTGCTTTATTGGCTTTTATTTGGAGTTGGTTTTCTCTATGTGTTTTTTCAAGTGCTCTTAATAGTCAACTACTCCACCTTCTATACTTCATCTCCTTACCCCAAACTTCTGTCCAATAATCATGCCATGTGTATAGAGCAATATAGTATTTTCTTACAAAAATAATTTGGCCAAAAAGTATTTTCTAAAATTAGTTTTCCAAAAACCCTTGAATTAAGATTTGCACTGCAAGTACTTGATTTGAGGTGTGAAAAATATTTCAAAAGGTATATTTGAAACCTATTAGATATAGGATACCCAGAAACCACAAAAAAATATTTTTAATACTATTTTACTATTTTATTTAAAAGCTTTTTCTTAAGGCCACAAATGGTCTTTAATAGGGAAAAATTATTTTTATTGTTTCAAAAATATTTGAGAAAAATCAGGGAAACTCAATGGACATATATTTTTCCATATATAAGAGTTTCAACATATGGTCATGATCAAAATATTGGACAAAACCTCCCAAAACCATTTCTGCCCATTTCAAGGATTCGAAATATTTCTACAGGAAATATTTTCACAAAAATCCAAGAAAAATCCAGCAAGTCACAAATGCATATTGTGATGATCTTGCAAAGCCTCATGTCAATCAAAGTCATTTTGGTTCACCAAAAGGCCCCAAAACCCTCTCTGACCAGAATCAAATTTGATCAAGTTTGTACTACCAACTTTCTCCCCTTGACCCCAACTTTTGTGAGCATGTTCACATGACCAAATGAGGCCACTACACCAGGTGGTGCATCAGGGAGAAGTGATTTGCTCAACTAGATCTACTGAAGTCTATTTCTGCTCATTTCTAGGGTTCACAAAAGTTGCATTGGCAACTTTGCCCAAATAATCTCCAAATTGGTGGAAGGCCATATTTATATGAGTCATTTCACCCTGTGGAGTCTCATGGAATTTGGAGTTCATTTGCTTGCCCAAAACATTATCAAACACCTTCTGACATTTTGCAAAAACCACTATTTTGACCCCTTCCACTACTCTTGGAGAGCTCAAATTTTTACCACAGCTCCTCCTAGCCCCCTTTCACCTCTAGTATCAATGGCAAATCCATAGCTCACTTATTGGATGGGTAAAACCCCTCTTTCTCTCTCTGGACAGCCCACTTCTCCCTCTTCCTCACCTCCCTCCTCCATCCAGTGGCCATCCAGGGCATCCAATGCCCCTCCCCATTTATTTACTTCCCCCTAGAGCCCCCAGACACTAGAGGCCAAGCCCAGAGCGCGGGAAAAATGGCCATGCCGGCCATATGCACGCTCTGGAGCGCGCTATAGTGCGCCCCCGCACTGTAGCCGCCCACTTCCAACCACCTCCGGCCACCTCGGCCCTCCCCCTCACGCCAACCGATACGCCTCGACATCCGCGACACGCCACGGCGCTGTCCCCCTTCTCTCTCCTCGTCCCCGCGCCTCCGCGCTAACGGACACCGGCCGCCCGAGCGCGCCAATGGCACGGCTCACACGCGCGGCGTCCCTGACCTTTCCTTGCTCCCCCTCTTCTTTCCCCTGGGCGTAGTCGACCCCTACAAACGCCCTAGACATAGCGCAGCACCCTCCCGAGGCCCGTAGCGACAAGCACGAGCTCGCCGGCACACGAGCCCACGGTGGACCGCCGTTCGCCTACTTAAGGGCATCCCCGAGCACCTCTCTCCTCGCCAATCACTCCCTGCACCACCAAGTCACCCCCCTGCACCCCCAGTTCTTCTCCAGAAGCGCCCGAGCTCGAGATCGAGCTCGAGCTCCGCCGCCTCGGGACTCCGACAAACTCGTGGTACAGGCCTCCGTTGCCATCTCTTTCTCCCGATCTGGACTCTCCTCACCTCCTTGATCATTTCCCCTCTGTTTTCCCTCTCTGTTGCAGCCGGAAACGACCGGAACCACCGCCTCTCGAAGCTCCTCTGCCGCGAGACCTCGTCACCGGCGAAGCAGGCAACTCCGGCGACATCCACCACCACCACCCGAATGGCGACTCCACGCTGAGCCCAACCGTGCTATCAGCTCGACCCGCCGTGCCCTGCATCGCCGCCGATGAGCACGCCGGCCCTCTGGTCGCGAGGTCAGAGATGACAGGCGGGCCCCGCCTGTCATTCTCACCTCTCTCTCGCCCCCTCTCTCTCCCACTGGCAGCTGGGCCCCGCCCGTCAGGTTTAAAAACCTGGCGCGCGCGCGCGCTGGCTCGCCTGGGCCTCTTTTTCCCCTGGGCCTGCTGCCCTGCGGTTGTCCTGGCCCAGTGGCACAGTGCCCTTTTCCTTTTTCGTTTTCTGTCTCTTTTCCAAAAATTCCACAGGATTAAATACTAATCCAAATGCAACAATTCCAACTCCTAAATTCCTAGAATATTGCAACCTATTTAATGGTGCAGCTTTCATTCAAATCCAACCAACTTTTATGTACTGTTCAAATTTAAATTCAAATTTGAGCAGTTTAATCTCTGTTTGGAAATGCATATCCCCTCTTGTATAACTCCAAATCCAAAACTAATAATTTCCCCCTACTTAGTTTTCAGCCTGGTATTTTAGAAAAATAAGTTGACATTATTCTCAGCACTTTGGTTTTTCTGTTTACTATTGCCTTATTTTCTCGTTATTTACTTTGCGACGATAGATTGCGTTGCTGATGAAGGAGTTGGACCAGAAGACTTTGAAGACCCAGAAGACTTTGTTGAGCCAGGCAAGCAGCCCTTTGACCATACCTATGAAGCCCTTTTTATTGCATGTCATATAGCTCTGTATTATTGTTGCATCGGAATCATGATGAGGTGGTACCCACGATGATGGTTTGCCACCGTTAATTCCTCATTGATACTTGCATTGTACATGACCCTACCTTCTTATGAGGGTTATGCCGGTGGGAGTAGGTAGGATGCTAAAGTAGTGCTACGCAAAAAGGGACGGGAACATGCATGGTGATGGAGACACGGTATTCTCAAAAGTCTTTTCGAAAACCCCGTCAGGTGCCACTTATGCCCGAGGGAGATGATGAGATGGGTAACCACTTGATGACGAAGTGGTGTACCGAGGCAAGTGTGTGTGTTGTTTTCGAAAACGGATTGGTCGAAGTTGCGACCGTTATTCCAACCTTACATGCGCAACCACTCTACCCTTATATGGGAAAGGGCATTATTGATTACCTAGGCCGATACTAGCTTGGAGCCCGCATTACTAGTGACGGGGGAGAGTTGGTGCTCTCTCTCGGGACGGGGTCGTGCCAGGTAGGGCGGCCATGACTGTTTTCACAGGGCACCGAACACACCGTTGGTACCCCGTGCTTGTGTTATATGATGAATATGGGAGCGAGCCTCCACAACTTTATGATGTGAAATGTTAGGCACGGGGGTTACTACCAATCGAGTGGACTCCATGTGAGTGTCGTCTAGGGAAAGGTAGTGATCGGGTGCTTACCCCGGGTACTTGAGGTATCGCGGGTCGTGGATGACACGGAAGTTCCGCGGATCTTGTGGGTATAGTGTGCAACCTCTGGAGAGTGTAAAACTATTCGAATAGCTGTGTCCACGGTCAAGGACAGTTGGGTAACCGCTCTTGGGCTACGTCCACATGTTTACAACCGTGTGTGTGTGTTGATAAAACTACTTGGGTCAAGTCAAAGGACTTGACATGATTGAGATGGGTTGGTGCCCACTCTATTTATGTTGATATCTGTACCATGTCCTCATGGTTACTAGTTGCATGTCTTATAAGATGTTGAACATGTCTTTGCACTCAAAACTAGCTTTCCGCAAAAATTTACCTATATCATGCATTATTGTATCTTGAACCAAATCATGGGTTGCTTGCGAGTACATTCAAAGTACTCATTGGCTTGCCACTGGTTATTTAATTGACCAGGCATGGAAGAACCGGAGTTCGAAGAAGAGTTCTTTGGAGACGAACATGCGAACTAGGACGTTTCCCAGTCAGAATGCCTGTAGGGTTAAGGCAGATGGCATGGGTTCTACTTATCGACGAAGATTTCCGCTGCTCGTGTTTCATTTGATGTTCAGCCCTTAAGGCTTTATCAATGTAAGACTCGACCATAATGGTCATAAATTGTGTAAGACGGTATGTATGGATGTAAGACTCTTGTTATTCAGGATCTGTGTGTTCAGTGAGCATTGATCTCTGGGATCACTGTACACGTGCATTCGGTGATCACGACTTATGAGTCGGGGTCCCCACAACCACTCGGTGCCACCGATTTCACATCAGGAAAAACAGTTTGCCACATATTCTATGTTTCTTCTGATCCAGCTCCACTCAATGAATCTTGTCCTCTACAAGCATCACATTTTTATCATTGCTTTGTTTTGTGTCTCCAGGACCAAACCCATTCGACGGAGTCCAGAAAACCCTTCATGGAAATTGATGTCAAAGGGGGAGAGAGAGAACATCAAAGCTTATCATTTAGAGAGAGATCACATCAAAGAAAGAGTTTATCACCTTCTTAAGGGGGAGAGAGATCCTCAAGGGGGAGAGAGAGATCTCCAGGGGGAGAGAATACTTAAGTAGAAGTATTTCTCAAGGATCCCAGATGCTTGGTGTTCAAGAGGAGAGATTCCCACATGTCTTCTTGAGGGGAGAGACATGTTCATTTGATCTTTTGTGCTTATTTGCACCAGCTTGCATTAGCTCTGTTCATCATTCATATCTTTCAGCTCTGATTTTCTATTCCCTATCTTCTCCCAGTATCCCATGCTAGATTCAGGGGGAGCAAGCACTACTAGGAAAAGGGCTATAGATAGGATTGATACTAATGGCGCACCATGGAAGTAGTGCGCCACTACTATATACTAATGGCGCACCAGTTGGTGATGCGCAATTAGTGTGGAAGACACTAATGGCGCACCAGAAACGGGGTGCGCCACTAGTATTAAATGTTTTTTCCATTTTTCCATACATACTAATGGCGCATCAGGTCGAAATGCTCCATTACTAGTTCTAACTAGTAATGGCGCACCAGGCAGACAGTGCGCCATTACTGTAAAAAAATATTCTTTTTTTTGCAAAACTACTAATGGCGCACCATTTCACAGTGCACCATTACTAGTTTAAACTAGTAATGGCGCACTATGACCCGGTGCGCCATTAATATATGTATTTATTTATTTTTTTTTACTTTTTTGCAAAACTACTAATGGCGCACCATCTGCAGGTGCGCCATTAGTAACCAGGCATACTAATGGCGCATTTGCAGGTGGTGCACCATTAGTAACCTGGGACCCCAACAAGATATTTTGGACAGCCACACCTACCCACTCACTTTCCCCACTTCATTCCCTCCACCTCCTCCAAGCTTTCGGCTGCCTCCTCCTCCTCACCTCATTTCCACCATAGATTCATCAAAATAAGTGGTGAAATTACCTTTTTTTGATAGGTAAGTAAGGGGAAAGCTATCTTCATGATGTAGATCTACTTTTTTTCTCCCTAGCTCGCTCCAACAACATGCACATGTACTTTTTGTGGCCTAGCTAGATCTATGTATGTTTGTGGTGTTGCATGTGTTTATGGTGTTGCATATATGTTTGTGTTTGCAGGTACCGGTATTTGAAATGCGATAGTTGCCAATATTTTGCCGGAATGTTGATTCATTTCCGTTTCGGCGAGAATTTTGGCACTATGCATTCTTTTTGGTCCTATTTTTAGGGAAGGTCATGCCAAATTTTTTCTTGGTTCTAAAATATCGTTTTGCTCTACCCCGCTGGCGACCATGGTCTGCACGATGACCGAAGGCATCCTGAATAGGTTTTTGAGCTCCGCGAAGGCCGAGATGCTTCAAAAGAATGAGATGGAGATAAGATGTCCGTGTCGAAGATGCAAGCTGAAGAGCCTTATTGCGGACCCGGATTCTGGGCAGGTGCGGGACCACCTGCTCTTGCGTGGTTTCATGGATGGCTATCGGTGGAAAGGTGATGAAGATGACTATGAAGTCGTCCATGGGGGTCGGGCAAGAAATGAGGAAGCGCAACAAGCAAGTACCACCGTGGCGAGGGCGGGCGAGAAGACGAAGAATCTCCAAGACATGATCACGACGGTGATCCTGTACACAGTCAGCATGTAGAAGATGTCGTACATGATGATGAGGAAGATCAATACGAAGGGCATGATCATGAATATGAAGATGCCGGAGCAGACGACGATGGAGGCTGGGTGCAGGACCCTCATATTCAAGAGCTGCTTCTCAAGCAGACGGATAACGCAAGAGTTGCCGCCCGAGAGAAAGCCAAGCTGGATCAACTAGAGATAGACGCGGTTACTCCATTGTATGAAAGATGCAGGCCCGAGGATACCCGCCTGAAAGTAACGCTCATGGCTCTGGAGATGAAGGTAAAACACAAAATGACCGACGCATGCTTCGACGAGAACATGTCATTCTGGCACGAACGTCTTCCCAAGGGGAACAAGTGCCCGACCAGTTTCGAGGAGGCGAAGAAAATGGTGTGTCCTCTGGATTTACCGCATGTGAAATACCATGTGTGCATGAACAAGTGCATCATTTATTGGGACGAGCACGCGGAGTCTACCATATGTCCGGTGTGTGGCGTCACTCGATACAAGAAGAGGAAGAAAGCTCCTCGAAAATCGGTGTGGTACTTTCCGATCACTCCTCGTCTGCAGCGGTATTTCGCGGACCCTAAGGTAGAAAAACTCCTGCGTTGGCACGTGGATAGGGAGGATAAGAAGTGGGAAGATGACGGAAATGATCCGGAGATAAATAAAAAAGACAAGATGCTGAGTCACCCTAAGGATGTGAGCCAGTGGCAAGCGTTGAACTTCGAATACCCAGAATTTTTGAAGGATCCAAGGAACATCATGCTGGGCGCGTGCCGATGGAGTCAATCCGTTTGGCAGCCAGAGAAGCACACATAGCACCTGGCCTGTGTTTGTGTGGATGTACAACCTTCCCCCCTGGTTGTGCATGAAGAGGAAGTACATTCACATGAGTATGCTAATTGAAGGGCCGAAACAACCAGGGAACGACATCAATCTGTATCTGGGGATGCTAAAGGAGGAGCTAGACACGCTGTGGAAAACGCCAGCCAATACGTGTGACGCCACCGAGAAAGAATATTTCCCTATGAGAGCCGCACTACGCACGATGGTGCACGACTATCTCGGCTACGGATATCTCGCGGGGCAGGTAGTCCACGGATTTTCTGGATGCGTAATGTGCATGGATGACACAACGTATCGCCAGCTAGATAGAGATCCCGGGTCTTTGAAAACTATGTTCATGGGACATCTAAGGTGGCTTCGCGACGATGACCCGTGGAGGAAATGCAAGGATCTGCTCGATGGTGAAACCGAACCCCGAAAACGCCCGTGTACGAGGGGCGGCGAGGAAATAGACGAGCTATTGAAAAATTGGAAAGACTGCCCACTGCCGGGAAAGAAGCAAAAGGCGCCAGAGCCGGGAAAGAAGCGAAAGGCGCCAGAGCCGCTGCTGAAGGTATGGAAAATGAGGTCTGTTTTCTGGTACTTGCCGTACTGGAAGATCCACCATGTGCCTCACAGCCTTGATGTCATGCATATCACGAAGAACGTGTGCGAGAGTCTGCTTGGTACCCTGCTCAACATGCCAGAGAGGACCAAAGATGGGCCGAAAGCAAGGGCAGACTTGAAATCAATGGGCATGAGGCAGGAGCTTCACGCTAATGATGATGATGATGATGATGATGATGATGATGATGATGATGATGATGATGATGATGATGATGATCAGGTGAAGTAGGACACAAAAAGTCGTCGCAAAGGCAAAAAGGCCAAGAAGCCTGGAAATGACTACCCTCCCGCGTGCTTCACTCTAAGTCAGGAGGAGATCGAGCAGTTTTTCACCTGCCTCCTAGGAGTAAAACTTCCTTACGGTTACGCGGGGAAGATAAGCAGATACCTAGACCCAGCGAAGCAGAAGTTCAGCAGGATGAAGTCTCACGACTGTCACGTGCTGATGACGTAGATACTTCCAGTTGCAATCCGTGGGATCATGGACGCGCACATCCGTGAAACGCTATTTGGCCTATGCAACTTTTTCGACGTCATCTCTTGGAAGTCGATTGGCGTGAGGCAACGATGAAGGCTACAGGAAGAGGTCGTGGTGATACTATGCAAGCTTGAGATGTACTTCACGCCCGCATTCTTCGATGTTATGGTGCATCTGCTGGTCCATATCGTGGAGGATATCATCCAACTCGGGCCGACATTCCTGCACAGCATGATGACGTTCGAAAGGATGAATGGTGTCATCAAAGGATACGTTCGCCTCATGTCACGTCCAGAGGGAAGTATAGCCAGGGGCTTTCTGACCGAAGAGTGCATCTCCTACTGCATGAATTATCTAGGAATCGAGAACCCCGTTGGTCTGCCGCTAACAGGTACCTCGGCAGGCTCGCTGGATGGGGTCACCGTGAGGGTCGCCGCGAAATGCATGTCGACTTCGAGGGTCGACTCGTCGACTTTGAAAGAGCAAACCTAGTCGCGCTACAACACATAGACATGGTCGATCCTTGGGTGGTAGAGCACAAAACCTTTATTGAGAAGACGTACAATGACCGAGGTCAACAGAGGACGGACGGAGATATAATCGAAGAGCACAACTCATGTTTCACGCGTTGGTTCAAGAAGAAGCTTCTGTCGTACCCTTTACATGAGGATTCTTCCGCGGAAGAACAACTCATATTCGCCTTGTCACAGGGCGTCGAGCACAACCTGATGACCTATGAGGCGTACGATATCAACGGCTACACATTCTACACCGAGAACAAGGACATGAAGAGCGATGGTTATCAGAACTCCGGGGTAACGATGGAATCCTACACTGGCAACGACAAGGACAGATACTACAGAAGGATCGAGGAGATCGGGGAGCTGAGCTACGCTGGAGAGAAGGTCCCGATGTTCCGTGTCAGATGGGCCAAGAGCATCCTAAAAGAAGACCGATATTTCACCACCATGGTCATACCCGAAGCCAAATCCAAGACCATGGGCGCAAATGTCACCGCGAAAAATGAGCCATGGGTACTGGCTTCCCAAGTGGACCAATGCTTCTTCATTACCGACCCGTCAAAGCCCAGTCGTGTTGTCGTGAGGAGAGGCAAAAGGAAGATCATCGGAATGGATGGAGTAGCCAATGAGCAAGACTTCGACAAGTACGACGACCCGAAGATCGAACATGACGACGACGATGAAGTAGCAGCACACACCACAAGAAGAAGTAGGACCACCCTACCTAAAGGACGTCCGTTCCATAGAAGAACTCCATTTGCGAAAAAGAAGGGCAAGAAGATTGTGAACAGATAGCTAGCTAAGATTGATTGTATTTAAATCATAGTCTTCATTTCTCGATTGTATTTCGACATTTTGAAATGATATTTCTTCTGTTCTAGTCCTCATGAATATTGAATTATGTTTATTATGTATTGAATTTCTAACTCACAAAAAGTATTGAATTTGTTAATATTTTGTGAACTCATAAATATTTTTAAATTTTTATGATATTTTTTCAAATATTTTCAAATAACAAATTTGATGATAGTTTTTAATATTCATAAATAATTTCAAATAAGAAATTTTATGATATTTTTTCACATCATAAATGTTTTCAGATTTGATTTGTCATTTTCTAAAAAAATATTAGATGAAACTAAATATTTTTTCACGACCCCCCGCACCCGTCAACGAATGTAAATGCTCCCTCCCTCCCTCCCTCCTCTACTCATCTCCTGTATATAGTGTAATAATTTTTATCAATAAAAAAAAAGTTACTAATGGCGCACCAGGAGAGGGTGCGCCATTGTTATCAATAAAAAAATTACTTATGGCGCACCCCTCGGTGGTGCGCCATTTCTATGGATGTACTTATGGCACACCCCTAGGTGGTGCGTCATTGCTATCCCTTCCCCCCTCGTTCCCTTTCCCCCTCGCCCCCCGCGCCAGATCAAATCCCTAGCCCCCTCGCCCCCCATGCCAGATCCCTTTCCCCCTCGCTGCCGACGACCCCTTTCCAGCGCGTCCCGCCCCCACCTCCAGCGCTCCTCCACCCATCAGCACCGCAGCTCTTCCACCCCTCACCACCGCAAGCCGCCTCCACCCCCGAGCATCCCACCGCCACCGCCACCACCCCGCCACCTCAGATCGCGCGGTGACCGCGGCCCCCCTCGTCGTTGTCACGACCACCATCGTCGTCGTCGCACGGGAAGATGTCCAGGAGGATCACCGCGTTTGGCTTCTTCCATTCAGGGAACCAGCTCGATCCGGGGTCTCACATAGCCGCCGCCGTCGCTGCCTTCTTCGTTAATCCGCCCACATCTCGTCACCCCAACCGCTGCTCTTGCCCGTCCCTAGCCTTGTCGAGCTCTCCTCCGGCCCTTCCCGTGGTGAGCCTCCTCCACCCCCCACTACTGAAGCTGCTTGCTCTGAAACTGCTGGCGCTGCTTGCTGTGAAATTGTAAGATTTGATTCATTTATGAGCTTCACCGCAAACGAAATCTGCTCTGCTATATTTTTCAAAGCTCTAAAACGTTCTTTTTTATTGGCCTCAAATCCCCTGCTCCCTCTTTCTTCAGAGCTCTGCACCAGAACAGCCTGCACGGCCCCATCCCCGCAGAGATCAGGAATTTCACAAAGCTCAGAGCGATGTAAGTATGCCACAAGTATACCATCTACATTTTCTTTGTACTACTACTAGTAGTTCATTGGATCGGATTTGTTTTATTGTGTTCGGTAGATTATCAGTTTGCTGAAATAAAATGTGGGTGTTGTGCTTGTCTGTATCTTCTTCAGTTACCTGAGAGCCAACTACCTGCAAGGCGGCATCCCTCCGGGGATCGGCGACCTCACTCACCTCACCATCCTGTAGGTTCTTGGCACCACCATTGTCCTCTTTGTTACTCAGTTTGATGCTATAATGTGTTGTCGTTCTGACGAACGTTTGTCAAATCAAAATGCAGGGACCTATCCAGCAATCTGCTGCGGGGCGCGATATCAGCGACGATCGGAAGCCTAACTCATTTGCGGTTCCTGTAAGTTGTTGCTGGTGTGAATCTCCTTGGCATTGCCTACAGTTTCAGTTCACAAGGGTGCCGATGGAAAAGCGGGTGTTTCTCTCAAAAATTTCAAAAGAGTAGGATAGGACTTTGTTCAAAAATGATTTATAGGAATTATAGGGTCTCCCAAACATTTTGTGGCAATTTTATAAAAATTATTTGAATTAGTTTTAGTGCAACAAAGGCAACTCAGAGTTTGAAAATGGCATTAAAGGAATTTTTTTGGGGTAAATTCTATTATGAAGTAATTCCTACTGTTATTTAAAATATAAATGAAATGATTTGGAACACCAAGCAAGGGTTACGTTTCAAGTTGCTGAACCTTTTCATATAAGCTTGCAGAAGATTTAATTGATCATACAGAAAATGAAAAATGAAGGTCATACCGATCCTAGTTGGTATTATTTTCCTCAATTTTAAGTGTTGAATGAACACATAAAGAGAGTGCTAAGTGATTTCAATATATCAAGTTTCAGAATAATATATAGGATTGTTGGTTTTTAACCTTGGTTGCCATTATTTCTATTTGTAACGGTCTGAAGAATGACTCATGTTGTTTGTGCTAACAATCTCTAAGTGAAAGCAACTAGTTGGAGTCGATTTGTGCACACAATACTCCTTCCAAGACAATTTGCTTCCAAGGAGTAGTTTAAGTTTGCTTGCAAGGAGTAGTTTCAGTAAAGTTTCAGCATGGTTTCAGTATAGTTTCAGCATGGTTTGAGTTTGCTTCCAAGGAGTTGTTCTCTGTCTGGTCCAATTCTGAAGAAATAAAAAGTGAATAGTTTGTTTGTTCCCTGTGTGGTCACTCTATTTTTTGAGTACTGACATTAGTTATGTTTGTTAGCAGCAAGATATTTAAATGAAGCTTGTTCTTTTTCAACTGTTCAAATGATGCCATGAAACTGAATATAGTAGTTGAAAACCCTATTTTTCTTCCTGATCGTGAAAATTTGAAGTCCTGTTTGTGTTTTGGTTTTGTTGGTTGACAATTATGTTTAGTTTTTCATTTCATGGGTGCTGTAAAATGTGCAGGTGGTGAGTTGAGGCTCAGCATACAACTTGTTTGGACTAACCAAGAGGACGAGGTATGTTGCTTGCCCAAGCTAAGTGACACGCGCCAAGTTTTCTATTATATAATTACCTGTTAGTGCTTAGTTAAACTGCATGATACGGCCATAGCAGATGGATGGTACTAGGTGTTGTTTTGTTTCTAGCCAATGTATTCAGAGAGCAGATGTGCCACTGCAGATTTCTTTTCTTGAAGGCAGCTAGTACAAGTGAACAACTTGCTGCTATCAGATCTGGAATGGAAGCTCACATAAGTTTAGCTAATTTTTGTCCATACGAAAGCAGATGACCATATGGTCTGTGGCCTTTTCATCCATATGAAAGTAGAGGCACATTGTGGTGCTAGTTTGCTGGGTTTTGTCTCCGACCATCGTGTCGTGATGATTTTGCAGGTACCCCGACAGGACCTTGAGTTTGCCAGAATGTTGATTAATTTCCGTTCCGGCAAATTCGGGTACTTCATATGTCCTATTTTCAGCAAAGGTCATGCTGAAATTTTCCGTGAATTTTAGCATGACTTTGCTAAAAATAGGACATATGGGGTACTTGCGACTAATGCATGGGCCGGGGTATCTTAGTACTTAATTAAGTAGGATCAACTGCCCCTTTATTCTTGCCGCATTAAACAATAGGTGGCAATAGAGCCAAGTGATTAGGCCCAACTTAGAATTCTCCTTAGCATCGATAAACCCTAGATGATTAGTGCCAAGTGATTAGGCCCAACCTAGGGTGCATCGGCATCGATAAACCCTAAATGATGAAAAATTAACTTGGCTGCCCCGGATGCCTCGGTGTCGATGAGAACCTAAATGATGTATGCTTAGGCTTTTAGGGTGCCTCGGCATGGACAAACCCTAAATGATGAAAGCTTAGGCTTTTAGGGTGCCTCAGCGTTGACAAACCCTAAATGATGAGACCATGATCTTGTTCCTTGACAATAACCAACTTTTTGACCAAACTTTTTTCCTATTTAGAGCGAAACATGGCCCACAACGATGAGGCTGGTGGTTCGGCAGGCAAGCAATTCTGGGAGCTGTCCCAGGAGATGGAGGAACAACCTCACCACTATGAGGACGCCGTGGAAGACACCGATCCTGACTACACAACCCCTAGTGGCGTCGGGGATGACACCACTGATGGTGCCGCCGAGGATGCCACCACTGATGATGGCGGCGCACACACATATGGCAGCCAACCGAAGAAGCAAAGGAAGGACCGGCGCCCGAATGTGCTCCGCACCCTCAAGGAGGAATTCACTCAAGTGGACTCCGACGGGAATCCAACGGAGCCCAAACATATAGTCAAGGGGTACTTGCTTCAGCTCGGGTGCATTCTCTGGAGCACCGTCTCGATCAACACCGATAACCTTAGGAATAAGGACCATGGGAATTTGCCCAACCTCTTCTTCATGAAGCTGCACGAACGATACAAGTTCCCCGCCGAATTTGAAAACACACGCCTCTCAAGGAATAAAGTGAACAGTGCCGCCCTCACAAAGATGAGCACGGCCCTGTCTACTTGGAGAAGCGCGGTGAAGAGAATGATTGATAAAGGTGATAGTTATGAGAAAATCAAGGCGAAATATCCTTTGATGAGCGAAGATGATTACAAGGAGTTCAAGATCAAGTGCGAGAGCAGCGCAATCTCCGAATCAAGTCAGTGGGGGAAAGAAATGCGAGTGTTGAACTTAGGGGAACACAAACTCGGTCTCGGCGGTTACAGAGTGGCGGAGCCTATATGGGACAAGGAGGACGCGGAGCGTGCCGAGCAAGGCCTACCGCCCTGCTTCGAGAAATACAGCGGTGACAAGCAGACCAGGAACTATGTCAGGGCCCGGTACGAGGAGGACCCGATAACAAAGGAGCTTACCACAGATCCGAAGACCACGGCGCTTGAGCTTGTTCTGGTAAGGAATACACCCCCGCGTAATTAGCTCCATATGGTTGCACTCTAATTAATCCCCAATATTTCTAAATGGTTCATGTTCTTTTTGCAGGACACTGAAAGCAGTAACGCGGGGTCGTCTAAGAGCTCCCCTTTCGACACCCCTTTAAATAGGGCGTTGAACATAATGAAAAACAAAGATAAGCTCACTAAGCCGACGTTAGCTGGTCATATGGCCGGCAAAGGCTTGTCCACAAAATGGGGGTCATACTATACCGCTGGTGTGTGGAAGGAGAAAAAGACCAGCTCGGAAAGCCAGACGCGCGAGGTTGAAGCACTCAAGGCACAAGTTGCGCGGATTCTGGAGCTTGTCCAAGAGCAAGTGGAACAACAACTGGGAACGAAGCTCAACGCCATGGTGCCTACGTTGATTCATGGCCTGACGACGTGGATTGCGGGCGGCCAACAGGGGCCTCCCTCGGTTCCCAGCTTCACGGCCAGCAACTCGCACAGTGCGCAGGCGGCGCCATTGGTGTCTCCGGCGGCGCCATTGGTGTCTCTGGCGGCGGCACCATTGGTGTCTCCGGCGCAGGCGGTATTCGTGTCTCCGGCGCCGGCACAGGCATTGGAGCTTAATGCACCCGGGTGTACACCGGCCGGCACCTCGCCATCAAGCGCCTCCTCCGTCAGTTGCACACCCGCCGTTGGCGGTGCCTCGACATTAGCCGACCTCGACGGCATAACGGTAATTAAGCCTCTCGGCCGATGACTTCATCTCCTTGCCTTTGACTGGGCATCCCTGACGCCCTTGTACATGTTTTCGCAGGGCACCGCCGACGTTCCTTGCACTCTTCTGCACTTCGTGGGCGCCGAGTTGGTCGATGTAGCCAAGGGCAGAATCATTCAACCGGGAAACCCCATGTTCCACGGTAATCCGATGCCACCCACAGTGTATAGGATTGAAGTGGTTCGGGTGCTGCCAGGCTGCGACGAGTTGTTACCTCCGATTCGACCCGCTGGGGCCGACGAAGAAGATGAGATGACCCTTAGCGCCTGCATAAACTGGCCCCTGCTTTGGCCGAAGAGCCAAATTCGTTCGGGGGCGGGGGACACCACCCCACAGACAAAACCGCCAGTCGTGCCGGCGCCAAGCCATGGCAAGAACGCCGCAACGCTACCGGACCTGCCGGACATCCCTATGGCACAGGATCTGGACGACGACGACAACAACGACGATACATTTACCAAAGTCGATAAGTACTTTGACGAACATGGGTACGCTGACGAGTTCTGCGGGCCTCTTTCTCAAGAACCCAACCAAGACGACCGCAATCTAGCTGGTACAGCGGAGAAGTCCAATTGCAACATGCGTCATCTGGCGTTCAGTTCTCAGGAGATGCCTCCAGCTCCCGCCTTCACCGAGCCTCAGATAGCTGAGGTGCGAAATATTATCAGCCCCAACACGCTCAAGAAGGCTGTCTATGAGCAGAACTCGGTCCCATTACAGGAGATCAAGAAGAAGGGACGGAAACCAAAGACTAACAAGGGTGCTGGTGCGAGCCAGCCGGCACCGAGTTCGATCCGTGCTCAAGACGGGCCACCTTCACCTAAGGATATCTCGAGGAGGGTGCATGTGGCGGGTAGGGCGATGCTACCGCCAAATATGCTGAATGCTGCAACCGGTGCTATACGGAGTCTGCATGACAGTGTTGTTTCTTTGGAGAAGCGGCGTCTCAGAGAGAAGGATGTGGCATACCCGGTTTTCGTGGCCAAGGTGCCAGAGTGCAAGGGCTTTGTGGATGGCGACATCGGGGGTACGATCGTCCTGTGGTTTGATGACATCTTTGCTATGTTTAACCTTCATCTGCTGCACTACACCTTCGTTCGGCTATTTTCGCTGAGTATGGAGATGCGGATCATTAGAGACAAGAGCCCGGACATCATGATAGTCAACCCCTTCTACATGCGTGCCAAGCACTTGAGCAGCGTTGGGGACCGCCAAGTTGCGACTTCACACCTCGAAGGCGTCATTCTGGTAAACCCAGATAAGGATAACTTCCTTGTGGCTTACTTTCCCGAGTAAGTCATCCCTTAACCGCCCCGTAACATATGATTTCTTAGATTTCGATCGTTCTTTTTTTTCTAACATTCCGTGTTCTGTGCAGTGACACACATTGCACACTATCCTCTTAAGCCCGAAATATTCCATGGATGCGGACCTCAGACAAGAATTATTTCGCATCCAGTCGGAGTTTGCGGACATCATCCATCAAGTTGTCCTTCATACCTCGGAGCAGTTCTTCCTCAAATATCAACCGTCCAACAGTGAGATAGATGGAATGCTACAAATGCAAGGTGACGACGACCGCGATTTCATGACCATCACGATAGATGGCGGCTTCATCCACGCTCCTGTCCGATGAGTCGAGTCGAAAGTAGTGATGTGTAGTTCTGAAACATTGATTGGCTCATGTTGTAATTAAACTGTAATGAATTTGTATGTCTCTTTGGTTTGGACACTCGTTCAACTTAGATGTAATCGATGCTATTTATTAGTAGGACCATGAATCGTGCTATTAATGTCTTGCTTTTCTCTTCCGATCCTTTTGTTGCATACTTACATATTGCTTATGTATTGTTTGTTGTTTGGCTTGTGCATAGAGATGTCGTCGTATGTCATGTACAAGGGTAAGGTTCCCGGAGTCTACGATGACTGGGAGGAGTGTTGGAGACAGGGTCACCGTTTCAGCGGTAACAGTTACAAAGGGTACACCACTAGGGCGGAGGCCAAATCTAGATACGTCCGCTATCTAGCACGGGAGAGGAGGGGGCGTTGGAGGAACTGGATGAAGACCAGTTTGATCACGATGATGTTCATCGTGATGACCACAACTCTCTTCTATGTGATGGTAGTTTAGATGATCGATATCGACCTGTAATGTGAAGACAAACTCGATACTCGCGGTCTTGAGACTTGTATTGTTTTATCTTTGTTCGGTCTTTTGAATTCGGAGACTAATATGATGAATTGTATTCGGATACTAATCTTATATTGTATTCGATGAATCTGATGTTGCTGTATGCTGCTGTCTATATTCTGTCCAATAATATATTTTGTAACCGGTGCAAAAATCAGAAAAGTAAAAAAAACCAAATATTCATACTAATGGCGCATCCCAACAGGTGCGCCATTAGTATGCCAAACGATACTAATGGCGCATCAACACAGACTGCGCCATTAGTATGACAAAGCACATGCTTACGTATGCCCCCCGGGAGGCACACTAATGGCGCATGGTGTTACATACTAATGGCGCACTGCTTGGTGCGCCATTAGTATACCAGATACTAATGGCGCACCAGTGGTGCGCCATTAGTAAAAAATCCTAGTGGCGTGCTACTAATGGCGCACTGGTAATGCGCCATTAGTAGGCAAAACCAGTGCGCCATTATTAGGCCTTTTCCTAGTAGTGAAGACATCTAAGGGAAAGAAATCATTTGAATTCATTGCATATCTTTACTCTTGGGGACATGTCTAATCCAATATGGTACTTAGTACTCACTTTCTACATGTCATCCCAGTCTTGGTATTCTTGTGGTTTCTTTTGTTTGCTCTGGCTAGTAAGTGCATCTATGTTATCTAACCTTGTTTGTGCAGGTTAATTTCATCCCAAGGCAACTCAAGACTACAAGGTAAGTATATGCATCACAATCATGTGTATGAGGAATTCTTGCTGATGTACATACTGTTTGCAAGAAGGACTCATGGGCATGAAGGTATTCTCTTTAATATTCTTTGCCCTGATGCATATGGCCAATATACATGTAACACATTGCCTACTCTATCATGGTTATGCTCTCACATGCTTCTATATTCCATATTCACATGATTGCATACATGTAGGGGGAGCCTATGTTTGTTACATGTCTTTCCAAAGCTTTACTTGCTATTCTTTATATCTTTATCTAAAGCTTTGATGTATGTTGTCATCAATTACCAAAAAGGGGGAGATTGAAAGCACAAGTGCTCCCGAGGTGGTTTTGGTAATTAATGTCAACATATCTCTTGTTGGACTAACACTTTTATCTACTATGTTTCAGATAAGTTCAACGATGGAGTGGCATGGACTAAAGGATGTGGGAACTCCTTAAAGATGCTAAGGACAAAGGATTGGCTCAAGCTTCAAGCCCAAGACTCTTCATTTTATATTTTAGTGATCCAAGATCACATTGAGTCTATAGGAAAAGCGAATACTATCAAGGAGGGATGAGGTGTTGCTTAATGAGCCTCTTGGTTCATGTGCTTAGTGATATGCTCCAAAACCATCAACCACTTTCCCACTTCCACAAATGACCTAAACCTAAAGCCAAAATCGTTCACACCGATTCTTCCTATCCGGCGCCACCGATTTCAGATGTCATAGCCACTGCCACAAACCCTAAGCAAATCGGTCTCACCGATAGGGATCTCGGTCTCACCAAGATGGGATTGTAATCTCACTGTGTATGTACATTACCAAAATCGGTCTCACCGAGTTTGAGCAATCGGTACTACCGAGATTACAATGCAAACTTTCTGGTTGACTTATTACCAAAATCGGTCTCACCGAGTTTGTGTAATCGGTCAAACCGAGTTTGCCTGACCAACTCTCTGGAAAGCTTATTACCAAAATCGGTCTCACCGAGTTTGTGTAATCAGTCTTACCGAGATTATGTTATGCCCTAACTAACCATATCGGTCTCATCGAGTTGCATTTCGGTCCCACCGAAAACCCTAAAGGTCACATTATTTGCTAAATCGTTCTGACCGAGTTTAACAATTCGGTCCCACCGAGTTTGGTAGATTATGTGTAACAGTGAGATTTTGTGTGGATGCTATATATACCCCTCCACCTCCTCTTCATTCGTGGAGAGAGCCATTAGACTGAACCTACACTTCCAGCATACATTTTCTGAGAGAGAGCTACCTACTCATGTGTTGAGGCCAAGATATTCCATTCCTACCATATGCATCTTGATCTCTAGCCTTCCCCAAGTTGCTTTCCACTCAAATCTTCTTTCCACCAGATCCAAAACCTATGAGAGAGAGTTGAGTGTTGGGGAGACTATCATTTGAAGCACAAGAGCAAGGAGTTCATCATCAACGCACCACTTGTTACTTCTTGGAGAGTGGTGTCTTCTAGATTGGCTAGGTGTCACTTGGGAGCCTCCGACAAGATTGTGGAGTTGAACCAAGGAGTTTGTAAGGGCAAGGAGATCGCCTACTTCGTGAAGATCTACCGCTAGTGAGGCAAGTCCTTCGTGGGCGACGGCCATGGTGGGATAGACAAGGTTGCTTCTTCGTTAACCCTTCGTGGGTGGAGCCCTCCGTGGACTCGCGCAACCGTTACCCTTCGTGGGTTGAAGTCTCCATCAGCGTGGATGTACGATAGCACCACCTATCGGAACCACTCCAAAAACATCCGTGTCTCCAATTGCGTTTGAATCCTCCAAACCCTTCCCTTTACATTCTTGCAAGTTGCATGCTTTACTTTCCGCTGCCCATATACTCTTGCATGCTTGCTTGATATGTATTGTGAATGTTAAACTTGTGCCTAATCTCCAATTAAACTTAAGGAAACTTAAAAACTGCAACTTTGGTACTTAGTGTCTAATCACCCCCCCTCTAGACACCTCTTCTCAAGGTCCTACAGTACTCCTACTGCTGTAGTTGATGTGTAGTAATAAAGAAATACTAATGCTCAAATATGATGATGTGGCCTGTAGCGCACCTTCTTCGATGCTGACCCGTAGGAAATGTTTGTATGGAGAACTGATAGCACTTCATTTGAATGTAGAGAACTTTGAACTGTCCAGAGGTTTTTAACATTACAGATCACTGAAACTGATAGCTTTGTTTGCTCCTAAACATAAACTTTTCATGATTAAGATCAGTACTTCATGTACAGTTCAATTTGAGCAAATGTGATTTCTATTCTTTGAAGTTGATTCTCATGTGTGGTCATACCAACAACACATGCCTAAGACATCAGTGGATGGACTGTAGATGTTTGAATCAGGAAAAAAATTGTGGGGAAATGGTCCATTTAGACTTTATTGCTTTGTGTTTTCTCTTCTAGAATTAGTGTACTTTACTTATATGTTTATATGTTGAATGGCAGAGGCTCAAGGTGAAGAAGGCCATCGAGAAGGGCATCGCTGATGGCGCTCGGATCTATGCCGAGAACGCCATCCGCATGTGCACCGAACACATGAACTACCTCCCGCCTTGCCCCATACGCCCATGAGTGATATATACTACTTGTCTGCTGTTGTATCATATTGCTTACTTTTTTACATCATATTTATGTACGGTAAATGTCGTCTCATCAACTATGAAGAGAATTGGTGGTGGTTAGGGTATTCTGGTGCATATGTAATCTTCTTTCAGGCCTTTCGAGATAGAGTTCTTAAGCTGACAAGTTTAGCAAATGTTGCGGTGCTTATGGTTTAGTTTTACACCTGCGTAAAAATGAATGGCTGCTACTGTTTCTAGTTTTAGGTTGGGATGAGATGCATGTTTGCATGCTTGTGCTTGATGTTGATCATCTGGTGCATTAGTATGCAGTTCTCATTGTAAGCTCTTGTTTTCTTGATTCATTTATACTATATGATTCAGGTTTTATACTTTGCCAGTAGGTAGCTCATACTGCCCGCTTGCTTCTGCTTTGAATATTGTGGTCTGCATGCTTTAGTTACTGTTCCCTTAGTTCTTTTTTTGTAGGGAGCTATGCTTATCATCAGAAACTGTGCTAGATGTGATGTTCCTGAAACTTATTATGGTATCTGTACTGCTCTTATGTTGCAACACTACAGTTATTATTTCTCATCCTTACGCAGACAAGAAAGCTAACTTTGCTCTAGCCTTCTCATCCAAGAATAGAAATAAATAAAGGTCGACACATCTTTAAAATGACATGTCAAACTTAGTTTTTGAGGCTATGTTGCATTTGTAGTTCTTGCTCTGTTAAATTTGAGGCTACGTTGCATTTGTAGTTCTTGCTTTGTTAAATCTGAGATTGATGAAAATGGTATATAGAAAGCAAAAAATTGTAGCCACATAATGATGTTGTATGGTACCCCCAGCAAGTAATATGCTTGAATCAATTTGATTTTTCCCGATTATAATTATCTTACAGTATCATGATGTTGGCATGTATATGCGAGTCCTGCAGTGCGGTGGCAGTCCCCGTGGAACGAGCGCTGGACTACTCCCTTGGCCAGGCGTACCTGTGCAAGCACGAATGGAGCGAAGACTTACTGTTGGTGTTGCCCGCCAAGTTCTCCAGCCCGTGGTGAATTGAGGCTATCTCAAGTGCTTCGTTGGTTGGGTTGCGTTCTTTGCTGCTGGTCTCATGAATGGGGTACATTTCTGAAACTGAACTAGCTTGAGTGCCTATTTTCTTCTTAAGTTGTCATTTTACCAAACATTTGTTGATTGTCGAAATGTTATATTTAGTTCTTGATTAATGATTTTCATCAATAAATTGTTGGTCACACGAGTCAAGCTTGTGCTCATATTTAGCTAGTTTTGGATGTATGTTGATCCAAATGTCCAGAAAAATAGAAGCTAACCATGTCAAAAGTTAGAGCACTCTTGATTGCTATATTAGGGCAGCGCTGACCATGTGTTATTTTTCTTGAAGGAAGTTATTTTTCTTGAAGGAAGGGCAAGGAGGAGGCAACACGTTGGAAGCTGGAGGACCCAGGGATGGATAATATGTGTTGGTCTCGCCATCTACCTGGCCCTTTTGTTTATAAATCCATTGCGCAATGGTAAGCTTCCTGTGGCTCCGCTTTGAACTAGTGAGACATGTTGTATCTGCATGAATTTGGTCTATCTTAATAGTATGGAATGCCTTTACAACAACATATGTGATCCTTGACTAGTTAGTTTCTAGAATGCTAGTCCGTATGGAATCTTTTTTATATCTTTTTTAATGCGAATCAGCACCAATCCTTGACAGGGTGACCGTGGAAGGGATGGAAGTTCATATTGCTATTTGTAATGAAGGTCACAGCCTAATCCTGACAATGGTTCATATGAGTATGTCATATGGTTCATATGACAGAAGCATGTGCCTAGTTTGTGATCGCTATTGACAGGAGCTCCATTCTAAAGAAGATTGAAGACAACTGTGGAGTTGTAAATTACTGTAGCCAGCTATCACACTTGTAGAGCTTTTAATATTGTGATTCCAATTGTATTACATGTTATTGGTAGAGCAAGAGCTCCATACTGATTCTGGTTGTTGTTATTTGAAGTATTACATGTGTTTTCTCTCTGTCTGAATGTAAATATTTGTTATTTATTCACTGGCATATTGAAATCTGAAGAACATGACCTTGACATGAGGGACCCACAAAACAGAACCTGACATTTCGGACCCACTTACCAGAATCTGGAAAATGATAACAAAGGCCATGGCCCAAAAATAAAAAGGCTAAAATGTTGGGCTATGCCCATGTAGCTGACAAAAACTGATATATAAAATATAAATAGGCTGAATTGATGGGCTTGGCCCATGCAGCTCATGAAAATTGACAAAAAAAAAATGGGCTGAATTAATGGGCTCGACCCATGTAGAAAACCAAATTGGACCGGGCTAATTCTTGTGCCACATCAGATTGCCACGTCGGATGCCTACGTGGCCTGGGGAGGCTGCTAGTGACCAAAACGAAACAGTAGGCATATTTTAGTTGTAAACGTCTACGACCTTCTCATAGAGAAGGTCATGAATGTCAGTTTACGACAGCCAGCTTTTGACCTTCTGTTTTTGGTCACAAAAAGGTTGCAAATGGAAAACAATGACCTTTCAGTGACCAATAGTCAAGGTCACAAGTTGACATATTTCTTCTAGTGGAGTAGAGATGATCGTTATGAATGAAGACCCTCTCAGAGAAGCAAGGATTCAGAAAGAAAGGATAAGTCATCAAGGAGCTACACAAAAAGAAAACATCAAGCTCATGTTGGTGAATGGGTATCCGGCTCCGATCCCGACCATCACTCCGAAAGAAGTTATCACTCGGACTCTGAATATACTCAAGATGAAGGTGTTGTCGGACTAGCACTTGTGACAACCAACTCCTACGACATATTTGACTCACCAAATGAAGGAATTGGGACATGCCTCATGGCTAAAGTTCCAAAGGTAACACACCCTGAGTATGTTGATTTCAATAGTGATGAAGATGATTTGCTAGGAGATGATGATTTACTTGTTGACAACTCTAGTTATGAAAACTATGATGTATTTGCTATTAATCATGCTAATCAAGATAAAACGAATGACGATGATAAGAAGGAGATTGAGCGTTTAGCTAAAGAACTAAACACTCCTAAGTTAGCTCATGAAACTACCTTGGAAGATCATCGAGAACTTTTAAAGACTGATGAGAAACTACGCTTTGAAAAGCTCAACCTTGAGCAAGAGCATGAGTTTTTAAAGGCAATCAATGATGATCATCGCAATAAAAGTTCTTCTTACATTGCCAAGCCTTTACTCTTGTCTACTTACATGCCAGAAGTTAAATCTAACAACAAGAACAAAAAAGATTCTTCATCTAGTAGTAACAACAATCATGCTAAATCCAATGTTGTTGCTTCTAGTACTTCTCTTTATTCCACTAATGATTCTCTTAGCCAAGTTACACTTGAGCAAGAAAATAGCTTATTGAAGGGAATTATAGAGAAAGATGTTTACAAGATCCTTGCCAGAAGTAAGTAATTCGAGGAGATTGTACGCAAGCAAGGAAGGCACCGAAATAATCAAGGGTTGGTTTTGAACGAAAGTTCAATGCCAATGGAGTTGAGTGGGAAGAAGATCAATACCCCAAGACGAAGTTTGTTCTTCAACAAGAGAAGTACGATCCTACTTCTTTCAAAGGAACACAAGCTCAAGATGATCTTCCACCACAAGACCACAATCAAAAAGGCAAGGACAAGATTCGAGAGGAGATTGATGCATTTGAAGAAGCTCCTAAGGCCTTGGTGAAGTGGGTTCCCGAGACTACATCAAGTTCTACTTCATCAAGTACGACTACAACTCCAAGGATATCGATCAAGATGGTGTGGATCACTAAGAAGAAGAACTAGAGAGTTCTTGAGGGTGACTCCGCCAACATACTTCACTCTTATCATTTTGGCAAGGACAAGTGCAAACAACTTCCGTATCTTGAACTAGTCCAAGGAGTCACAAACCCTCTTGTTGGTAAGACGAAGAACAAGGTAACCTAATGCTTTCATGGACAACACCTTGTGTATACATCACTCTATGTCTATGGATATCTTTGCTTGTTCCTTCTGGGACTAACCCATGTATGTATTGAAAGTGCAACTCACTCCAATGGATTGCTTCGAATGATCTACATCAACATTGAGCATCCACATCTTCAAAACCTACATGAAGTCATTATCGACAAAACCCAAGGTTAGTTCATCCCTCTTAGGGGGGATATCACATCTACGGGGAGCTTTACTCTAAGAATTGAGCTAAAGCAACTCTAATGGTGTGAACACAACAATGCTTTATGTAAAAGTGGTATACCCACTAGTCCTTAAACGATGAGTATGACCTATGATCAAATGTTCTCATTTGACTCCTAAGTCAATATACTCATATATAGATTACCTAGTCATCCCCAATTGCTTGATAGATGCTAGAGTGTTTGTGCATGCTTTGTCACATATTTCATTCGTCATTTTATTGTGTGAGGATGTTGGATGCATATTTTACTCATTCAAGGACATCCATTTGTTTCTTTGATTGTTTGGCTTTTTTCTTTTGCCAAATGGATGGACAAGAATGCCTAAGAACTCCCTCTAGCTATCTATGCTTTCTTCGTCTCAAACTCTATTCATCCTACATCACAAAGTTTGATCAAATCATATTCGAACCACTCTGTGTGAGGAGCACTCGGAGTCCCCGATTCGTCATAGACTTAAAATTCCAAAACCTCTTTGTGCATTTCGGTTTGACCGATTCATCCTTTTCGGTCATACCGAGATCACTAAGTTGATCTAGGTTTTCAATCTCGGCGCAACCGATTAGAACCTTTTGGTCACACCGAGTTGCAATAACTGCTTGTAGTTTTGCATCTCGGTGCCACCGAGTTGTTTCACTCGGTAACACCGACAGGGTCAGGTTATATATACCGACGGGTCAAATTTTGGAAAAAATTTTGAAACCCTTCACCCGCGCGTAACTTTCTCTGCCTCTTCGTGTCTCCGGATCATGTTCTCGCCGCCAGCGACCTCCCGCCACTGGTCTTCGCCGCCGTCAACGGCAATCTGCTCCAGCGTTGCCGCCGTAGCGAACACTCGCCGCTCTAGGGTAAGTGTTCGACCCCTTGTGCTATCTTTTTCACTCTGATTCCTAGCACAAGGACAATGCCATGTTTCTTGCCACGATTTTGATCTATCCATCTAGCTAAAACTTCCTTAGGTCTAGATTGATTCGAAAATTTTAGGGTTAGCTCTCCACACAACTCATCTCGGACCGACCGAACTGTAGAAATCGGTCTCACCGATTCGGCATTGGCCATTACACATGCGCTTTTTGGTCTGACCGAAACGTGCAAATCGGTGTGACCGAGTTCAAGATTCTGTGAAACCCTAGCAATCTCGGTGTCACCAAACTGCGTCTCGGCCCTACCGAGTTCACTTGTTTAGGTTCCAAGTGTTGCTTCGGTATCACCGAGTGTGTCAATTCGGTAGCTCCGAGATCACTTGTGTAGAGAACTAAAACTAAGCTTTTTGACTCAATTGTTTTGCAAAACCTCTGTACTTTGTGATGCTCATCTACTCTACCTCATCTACAACCTATTCACAGGGTCTGCTGATAGTTTGCCTGAAGATGTCTGATCAAAGTGATAGTCAGAACCAGTCAGAGGAACAAGTTCAGTTGAGTGAGGGCACTAATCCCTCCAGCAACTATGATGAGGGCAGCAGGAGCACACCTAGTAACTTGCCAAAGGCAGCTACAAGGACAAGGAATAAGAAAACCTCAAATTTTGAAGATAAGGATTATGTGGCTGTTGAGGATGAGGCCACTTCAAGGAAAAAGGTGCTGAAAAAGGAGTATGGCACAGCTGTTGCAACTAAGCCAGGAATGAAAACAAAGGCTCCAGCAAGAAGAGTTTTAATGTCAAAAGCCAGAGCCTCGACTGTTGAAGCTTCCAAGTCAAAGAAAGTTTCCATAGGTGAAACTATGAAGTTCACCATTGAATCAGATGATGGTGAAGCAGCAGGTGATGGTAAGAAGAAGAAGAGGACGACAAGAACCACTAATGCCAAAGTTCTTGGCAAGCCCTCCATGATGAGAGATTCAGAAGAAGAAGAACAAGAGGATGCTGCACCAGCACCCAAAACTCAGAAGCTCATGGGAGATGCAATCAGATCTAAGCCAAAAGCTGCTCCCAAGGCTGCTGCTCTAGCTCAAAAGCCTAAACCCAAGAGGAACACCAGAAGTATTCTAGCTGAGGAGAAGAACAAGGCCCCAGTGCCTGAAGCTGAAGAAGAAGATGATGATTCACTTGTTTTGAGAAAACTGAAGCCCAAGATCCTTGACCACAATGATGCACATCCTATTGCAGAAAACATGAAAATCAGGAAGGATTCAGGACTGAGATTATGGAGATAGTTTGATCCATATGCTGTCAGGAGAAAAACTGCTGTTGACTACATGTTTCACACTAAGGAACAACAAGACTTTTATGAGACAATTTTTCTTGACAAGAAGCCTATTGTTTGTGACATGAGATGGGTTTACCGGGAGTACACCAAGGAGAATGAAGATCACTATCCAGGTGTATATGACAGTTTCAAAGCATGTGGAGTTGATACATTTGTTGCCCAGAAGCTCACCAAGTGGAATGATGAGTTGATCATGCAGTTTTACTCCACTGCCACTTCTACCTAGATGGGAAGATCATCTGGATGTCAGAAGGTACTAGGTACCAATCCTCTGTTGAAGAATGGGCTCAGTTGATCAATGCCCCAGAAGAAAATGAAGATGACTTGGATGTTTATGCTGAGAAGAAGAAACACCATAACACTATGGCACACATGTATAGAGAGATCCCATATGATGCTTTGGAGACACATAAGTTTGGATGTGTCCACTTCTTGTTGTCTGGTTTGCCTACCATCAACTGGATTCTAAGGCACACATTGCTACCCAAGTCAGGTGATCACAAGATGATCATAGGACATGCTATCAATTTGCTACATTTGTTTGATGTGCCTCAAAAGTTTAAAGTCATGAGTCTGATTGTAGAGACAATCAAAAGGACAACGGCTGATCAGAAGAGATCTTGTGGGTATGCCCCACAAATTCAGGAGCTCATCAACTCCAAGATGGGCACAGGCAAATATCTATTAGATAAGGAGCACCTGCCCATCTAACCTGAATTTGAAGACAACCCTGTTGTCATGAATGAGAATGAACCATCATCAGCTCAAGCACATGAGAACAGAGAGAAGGCAAGGGCAGAGAAAGCTGCAAAGATGTCAACTGCTGAAGAGGCATCTCTAGTGTTCTTGAAGAGCAAGCAAGACCATCTTGGATATCTGACCCAATCCACTTTGAGGATTGAGAATGGCTTGGCCACACTGACTCAAAACCAGGAGAGTTTGGAGAGGATCATCGAGCAGAAATTCTATGATCTTGATGTCAAGGTAACTGAGATCCAAGCTGCAGTTGAGCATCTTCAGGAGGAAGCACAGGAGAAGAAGGGCAAGTCTACTACAGATGCTTTTGCTAGAGTGCCTAGGGGATAGAGATCTGCTGCAGTGCCGGTCACAGATACTAGAGCTACAGTATCAGCACTAGCTGCTACAGCTCCAGTGCCACCTCCAGCAGCCACTACACCAGCTCCAGCTACATCAACAGAAGCTTTCGTCCTTGGATCCATCTCTACACCACCTCCCGAAGACCAAGCCTAAGAGTCATTTAGCAATATTCATTTTTTTGAACTTTTTGGTAACTTGTTGCCAAAGGGGGAGCAAATGTATAGATCATAGGCTTCGAGAGAGTGTGTTGCTTTTTATCTCTCTTGTTTTTGGTTGAACTTCTTGATTGTGTGCTTGTGAGATACTGGTTTACTTGTTCGATCATGTGTTTGATCATATGCTACCCTTAATGCTTGTTGGATGATATTATCTCTTATAACCTTATATGATCATTCACTTGCTTGGTGATGAGTGCATGCTTTTAACTTCTATAATTTTGAGCGCTCCACCAAGATGTATGTGACATGGAAGAGTGACCCATGATCCTAACACATTCTGCATTTGCAGTCCAAAGCAAATTTTAAATAATGCACAAATTTAGGGGGAGCTCTTGCTTATCACATACTTCTCAAATGGACGATGTTATTCAATCTTATTATCATTTGTCAAAGCTTTGATCTATATGTTGTCATCAATTACCAAAAAGGGGGAGATTGAAAGTGCAACTATCAATAGGAGGTTTTGGTAATTCCTAACAACATATAGCTCATTGAGCTAATGCTATTTCAAGATAAATATTTCAGGAAAGCTCAATGTTTGGCATGGCATGGATGAGAAACGTGGACCCCTCAAAATGCTAAGGACAAAAGGATTGGCTCTAGCTCAAAGCACAAGACTCTACATTTTTCGTTTTAGTGATCCAAGATCACATTGAGTCCATAGGAAAAGCCAATACTATCAAGAGGGGTGAGGTGTTGCTTAATGAGTTTCTTGCTCAAAGTGCTTAGTGATATGCTCCAAAAACCCTCAACAACTTTCTCACATCCACATATGTCCCAAACCAAAAGTCAAACTCGGCCCCACCGAAACTCTCTATCCGGCGCCACTGAGTTCAGTTGACATAGCCACTGCCAGAAATCCTAGTCTTTTCGGTCTCACCGATAGGGATCTCGGTCTCATTGAGATGGGATTGTAATCTCTCTGTTTCCCTTTGTATCGTTTCAGTCAAACCGTGATGAGCGATCGGTCCCACCGAGATTGCAATGTAAACTCTCTGTTTCCCTTTTGTAATGTTTCGGTCCAACCGAGATGAGCGAATCGGTCCCACCGAGTTTGCCTGACCAACTCTCTGTTTGTCTATTACCAAAATTGGTCTCACCGAGTTTGCGTGATCGGTCTGACCGAGATTACGTTATGCCCTAACCCTAACGATATCGGTCCCACCGAGTTGACATGTCGGTCCCACCGAAATGCCTAACGGTCACATTATGAACTCAATCGGTCTGACCGAGTTTCACGATTCGGTCCCACCGAGTTTGGTAAATTGTGTGTAACGGTTAGATTTTGTGTGGAGGCTATATGTACCCCTCCACCCACTCTTCATTCATTGAGAGAGCCATCAGAACATGCCTACACTTCCAACATACATTTTCCGAGAGAGAACCACCTACACTTGTGTTGAGGTCAAGATATTCCATTCCAACCACATAAGTCTTGATCTCTAGCCTTCCCCAAGTTACTTTCCACTCAAATCTTCTTTCCACCAAATCAAAATCCTATGAGAGAGAGTTGAGTGTTGGGGAGACTATCATTTGAAGCACAGGAGCAAGGAGTTAATCATCAACACACGATTTGTTACTTCTTGGAGAGTGGTGTCTCCTAGACTGGCTAGGTGTCACTTGGGAGCCTCCGTCAAGATTGTGGAGTTGAACCAAGGAGTTTGTAAGGGCAAGGAGATCGCCTACTTCATGAAGATCTACCTGAGTGAGGCAAGTCCTTCATGGGCGACGGCCATGGTGGGATAGAAAAGGTTGCTTCTTCGTCAACCCTTCGTGGGTGGAGCCCTCCGTGGACTCGCGCAACCGTTACCCTTCGTGGGTTGAAGTCTCCATCAACGTGGATGTACGTTAGCACCACCTATCAGAACCACGGATAAAAAATCTCCATGTCAACATTGTGTTTGCTTCCTCAAACTCCTCCCTTTACCTTAATATGCAATTGTTTTACATTCCGCTTATATACTCTTAGAATTGCATGTGTAGGTTGATTGCTTGACTTGTGCTAAGTTGCTAAAATCTGCCAAGAAATAAAATTGGGAAAAGGCTAGATTTTATTTGCTCAAGTAGTCTAATCACCCCCTCTCTAGACATACTTTCAATCCTACAGAAGGAATGACCGAGAAGCTTTACAGAGTATTAGTAGACGCTGGAGACATGACTAGTCTGCAGAGAGCATAGGCAACTCTCCAACACGTGGAGTGCACTGGGCAAAAAGTGCCCAAACAAGTACAAGAAGCCACGACAGCACTCCACGATCATAGGCATTACATATTTTGAATGGGAAAAGCTTGTCAAAGTTTAATCATTGATGTTAGAAGAAGACGTTAGTTTAATATATTGGAATTGGAAAACCTTGTCAGAATTTGCTCATTGATGTTAGCTAGAAGACATGCATTTGATATTTTTGAGTCGGACGCCCTTTGCTGTGAGAAGCGTCGATCATTTTTTCCTATTCCTGTGTTCATTTTAGAAGTAAATAGTTACTCTGCTAAGATATTCCTATGTTAGGAGTTAGTTCTGAATATTGTTTATGTAATGTTAGGCCTTGTGTTTGATTGCATAGTTGAGCTTGGAATGTCGTGGCATGCGGCATCACGAGCTGTTCACCGTGCCTCCTAAGAATAATGCTTCGTATTGTTTTGCATGTCGATCTAATGCCAGTGATTTGCTTGCTAAGAAGATCATCCTCTTCTGTTGTTTTCGTGCTTAAGAAGTTCATCGTCTTATGTTTCATTCATAGCCTATACGACAAGTCGGGTAGGTTAGACGTGAAACCATATGATGTTCCGACCAACTCATCATCTTAGGCCGCGATTGGATCATCGTTTTCCAACCAAAACTGCTTGTAAAACTGACGCTTGTAAATAAAAGCAGATAGTCATGGGCGAAGCGCTTGGTTGGTCGATTTCGACTAGTAAAATATACACTGGTCTCTCAAATTACACGCGTAACCCGCCGGTTTTACTTCCAGACCTCGGGCCCTGGGTTTCATTACGCCTGTATTTTATGTGTTGTTTCCCATGACGAGTAAATTACACTTGTATGTTAATACAGGTGTGAAATAAACCAGAGCTCCCAAGCGCGGCCTTACCGTTTCATGCCGTCTCAGTCTCTCGAAGGTGCTCATAGGTGTCCGATGATCCTGGCTTCCTTAATGAGCAGCGGGCGATGTATCAGACCATCCGTAGGGCCCACAAGGCCATCTCCGTCGTCCTTCGAGTTGTTGCGCTCGTCGTGGCACCGAGCATTGTTAACATGGTCAACGAATATGAGGATTCAGGAGATGACTTTATTTTGACTGGATGACAGCACTGAACCACTAGGGCCATAGCCGTACGTATGCAAGTGCCTCCTTATTATGTACAACTATCTTTTTTTGCTTCCTCCTGGTTTCCTGACATCACGGTCCCACACCATTGTCAACCTATGTAGTCAATATAAATGAGAGAATTGCACAAGGTGCGGCCGACAGCTGGGACCAAGTAGCTCAAGCAGTATTTGTGTTTTTGAGGCGTGAGCACTGCATAGCTTTTCTTGGCGATGTTTTCGTTGTTGTTCAGAGGAGAGTAGGGTATTAACTGGGCGGGCTGTGGCCCGTCTAGCCCAGGCCAGATATCCAGCCCATATATTAATTTTTTTTCAAGATGAAAATGGCTAGCCCGGCTATACTTTTTTTGATGAATACCCACGCAAGGCCAACTTGTTATTCTCCGCCCCGCTGGGCTACAAATCTTTCCTAGGAGGGATGCATTAGGCTTAACAGGAAAAATGGCTTTAAAAAATAATAAATGGGATGTAATTATAAAAACTGGGCATTAACTATAAAAAAATGCACCAAAAACGAAATTAGTTTCTAAAATATTATTTATGGATTTTGAAAATCTTATTTTTAATTGTTGTGCGCGCAATGTTTCGTTGGATTTTTACGTAATACAAATTTATATTTAATCTGACTAGAAATATGAGGATAAAAATATTTCAGATCCCATAAAAATGTGGGAGTTTTATTGAATTCTATCTTGAACGCTTGGTTGAAATTATTAATCGTTGTCCTATCTAGAAAATGGGATGTACTTTTAACAAACTGTAAATGGGCTGTAGTAAATTCTGTTAGAATTCAAAAATGGGCTGTACATTCTTACAAATCGGAAATGGGCTATAAGTTCTCTGCCACACACTTGTGGGCCTACTAAGTTGACGCGGCCCCTAAAAAACAAGTTGACGCGTATTCCTCTCTATGTGGGCATCCACTACCGCGTCTTCCCTGGCTCCGCGTCGTCCCCTTCCTAGGCCTCGCCTTCGTCCACCGCCGTGGTGCTCTCGGCGCAACGTGGTCAATATGGTCAACGACTGACTTCCATCGGAAGAGTACTATATGTGGAGAGGCTGACAGGTGGGTCCATGGCAGCCGCAAGGAAGTGCCTCCTTATTACGCGCAAAATAATTATTCCTCCACCTGACAGCAGGGACCCACCGGACGGGCCACCGTATTTCGCAAAAAAACGTTTCCCCCCTGACAGCTGGGACCCATCGGACGGGCCACCGTATTTCGCGAAAAAACGTTCCCTCTCTATCAGCTCGGACCCACCGAAAGTGCCTCTTTATTACGCACAAAAAAATGAATACTCCCCCTGCTAGCTGGGACCCTCCTTGGTGGGAGGCTGACTTGTGGGCCTACTAAGTTGACAGGGATGGAGCGCTTTGTCAACTAGTCAATATGAACAATTCTAGCTCTAGTGACCATACGATGTCCATCCAACGGCTGTAGTGCTTCTTCAACCTCTGGTCTTCTTGCTCCAGCCGCCCAAAGCAACGCCGGTCATGCCACATGCTCCTGCGTCCCGTGGCCGGCTGTGCTGCCGCGGAGGCCTCATCGCCCACTATTACTCCCACCGCTGGCCAGGCCCTACGGCGACGGCTGCCTCACACCGCAGCCGAACCAATGAACCCTCATACTCCTCTCAGCGCAGGCTTACACTACCGCGTCTTCCCCGGCCCTGCGTCATTGTCACACCCTGATTTTCATGGCACAACACTTAAGCTGATAGATCATGATAAAATGTGGTTTGACAAAAACTTTTGTGTGTTTTGGTCCTTGCTTGATTTGATTTTGGTTTGCTGTTTGCAAGTGCTCTAAAAATAAAATAAATCCTCCAACTCCTATACTTCATCTCCTTGATCCAAAACCTTTTCCCAATGATCATACCATGTGTACAGAGCAATATAGTATTTTCTTACAAAAATAATTTGGCCAAAAAGTATTTTCAAAAATTAGTTTTCCAAAAACCCTTGAATTGAGGATTGCACTGCAAGTACTTAGTTAAGGGCAGTAAAAATCTTTCCAAAAATATATTTGACTCCTATTAGATATAGGATACCCAGAAACCACAAAAATATAATTTTAAATGTTATTTTCCTATTTTATTTAAAAGCTTTTTCTTAAGGCCAGAAATGGTCTTTAATAGGGAAAAATTATTTTATTGTTTTAAAAATATTTGACAAAAATCAGGGAAACTCAGTGGACATATATTGTCCATATATAAGAGTTTCAACACATGGTCATGTTCAATATATTGGTCAAATACCTCAAAAACCCTTTCTGGATATTTCAAGCTTTTGAATTATTTACAAAGGAAATATTCTCCAAAAATTCCAAGAAAATTCTATCATGTCACATATGACATATTAGATGATCTTGCCAAGTCTCATGACTTGGAGAAAAATATAACATCATCAAACCCCCTCAAAACCATTTCTGTCCATTTTGAAGTTTGAGCAACTTTACATTGCCAAACATGTCCAAATGTTCTCAAACCTTGTGAACATGCTCAAATGGTCTAATAATTCATCCAGACCAAGTGGCACAAGTTGCAGAACAATTTAACTTGATCAAAGTGCCCCAAAACCCTTCCTGTCCAGAACCAAATTTGAACAACTCTACGTTGGAAACTTTCTCCTTTTGATCTCAATTTTTGTGTGCATGTTCAAATCCTCAAATGATGACACTACACCAAGTGGTGCATCAAGGAGAATTGATTTGCATGACTAAATCTTGGTAAAGCCATTTCTGCTAATTTCTAGGGTTTACCAAAGTTGCATTGGCAACTTTGCCCAAATGAGCTCAATCTTGGTGGAACATCTTATTTTCTCATGCCATTTGACCCTGTCAAGCCTCATGACAAGGGAAGTCCATTTTCTTGCCCAAACCAACAACAAACACCTTCTGCCATTTTTGCAAAATCATCATTTTGACCACTTCCACTATTCTCCATGAGCTCAACTTGTTACCACAACCCCTCCTAGTCCCCTTGCTCGTCCAGTAGCAATGGCAAGTCCATAGCTCAATTATTGGAGGGGTAAAACCCCACTTTCCCTCTCTGGACAGCCCTTTTCTCTCTCTCCCTCAACCTCTCTCCTCTCCTAGTGGTTCACCAGGGCATCCAAGGCCACCACCCCTTTGTTTACTCACCCCACAAAGCCCCAGACACTAGTGGACACGCCCCTGGCACATAAACAATGCCATGGCGTGTAGAGCTCGCACTCTGGAGCACGCTACAGTGCTCTCCGGCACTGTAGCACGCCCATTCCAAGGCCTCCCGTCGACCTTGGGCTCCGGAATCGTGTCCCCGAGGCCGCCTCGGCGTACACGACACGCAACACTGTCGGCCCCTTCCTCCCTCGCCCTCCTTCTCCCTCGACGAGCTCACCCGAGCACGTCCATGGACATTGCCCATGGTGCACCGCGGCCTCGCCCATTTTAAGCCACCCCCACCCTCTCTCTCGCTTGGTTTTGAACCCCCTCTCTCCCTTCACCCCTCAGACATCCTCCTTCTCCCCCTCGTGCCCTCCAACACCTTCCATGGCCGGAGTGCCGCCGCCGGCCTCCACTCCGATTCGGGCAAGGGCGGGCTTCTCCCCTCCTCCTCTCCTCATCAGGAAAGCATCCTGGATCCGGCGACCCTTTCCCCCCATCTCCCTGACCGCCGGGGCATTCTGCCCCTGCCCATCATCGCCTGGGTGTCCGCCGCCTTGGCCAGTGCCCGTTGCGCCTCGGCCACCCTCCCTGCCATCCCCGGGGAGCCCCTGATGCGCTGCTCCCTGGCGACCCCTCCGGTGGCCGCGGCTTGGCCAGAGGTGGCCTGGGTCGCCGGGGGAAGGCGCCGGCCAGCGCGCAGACGGGCTCGATCCCCTCATGTCACGAGCGCGGGAGGAGGAAGAAGACCCTGTGGGTGGGTCCCGCAGGTCAGTGACCCCGTCGGCCGGCGACGTCATTTAAGTGGAGACGGCTTCCGGCGTTGCCGTCTCCCTCACACCTGAAGTGCCTTCTCTATCAGCTCGGACCCACCGGAAGTGCCTTCTTATTACGCACAAAAAAATAAATACTCCCCCTGCTAGCTGGGAACCTCCTTGGTGGGAGGCTGACTTGTGGGCCTACTAAGTTGATGGGGAGGGAGGGCTTTGTCAACTTAGTCAATATGAACGATTCTAGCCCTAGTGACCTTACGATGTCCATCCAACGGCCGTAGTGCTTCTTCAACCTCTAGTTTTCTTGCTCTAGCCGCCCAAAGCAGCGCCCGTTGTGCCGCATGCTCCTGCCTCCCGTGGCCGGCTGTGTTGCCGCGGAGGCCGCACCGCCCCTACTATTCCCACCGCTGGCCAGGCCCTGTGGCGACAGCAGCCTCACACCGCAGCCGAACCAGTGAACTCTCGTACACCTCTCCCCGTGGGCTTCCACTGCCACATCTTCCCCTGCTCCACGTTGTACCCTTCCTAGGCCTCGCCGTCATCCACCGCCCTGGTGCTCTCGGCGCGGCGTGGTCAACGTGGTAAAGGAACGACTTCCATCGGAAGAGTACTGTACATGGAGAGGCTGACAGCTGGGTCCATGGCGGCCGCAAGAAGTGCCTCCTTATTAAGCACAAAATAATTTTTCCTCCACCTAACAGCGGGGACCCACCGGTCGGGCCACCGAATTTTGCAAAAAAAAATGTTTCCCCCTGACTTCTGGGACCTACCAGCTACACCTTCGCACGCAAGGAAGTGCGTCCATATTACAGGCAAAAAAAATGATTCGCTCCCTGACTGCTGGGACCCACCAGCTACATCTTCGCACACCAGGAAGTGTGTTCGGAAAAAATGATTCGCCCCCCTGACAGTCGGGACCCACCTGGTCGAAGCGTATGTAGCGTTGTCATTCTAGTGACGAACGTGTACGTACATATTAGTCGATGTAGAGGCGCGCATGTGTCATAGTAGAGGTGCGCACATAGCATGTATACGTACGTACAACGGCCAGGGTGGAAGAAAGTAAATACGGCCACGTACGTACATACGGGCGGGGTCTCGAACATCTACTCGCGCATACGTATGGCCAGGGCTCTTGTACATGGCTGGGTCGGAATGGAGAAACAACATCGTCGTCGTGTTCATGGGGAGCCAACCGGCTGGGTCGGAACGGAATGCATCGTCGTGTTCATCGGGAGGGCTTGGATGGAACAGGTGTTGGAAACGAGGCCTAGCGTTCCGCAGAACGGAGGAAACGGCCTTGTGTTCCACCGGCCACGCTCGAAACGGGATCCTGTTCATCGGGAGCGGTTTGGCGTATCGCAAAAAGGAGGAAACAAACTTGTGTTGGACCTCCTAGGGTCGAAACGGGGTCCTGCTGATCGGGAGGGGTGTGGCGTACTGTCACATCCTAGTTAGCCATGCATTAGAGTGTTGCATCATGTTTACTCTTTCATCAGAAACTTGAAATGGGGATGGCAGAACCCCCAGTCCCCTCTGAAACCAACTAGGGTTACTAAAAATAATTTTCAATGAACCTGAAATGCCCTTCTAAAATGCCCATCATTTTTGTCTTGGTTCAGAACCTCTGCCAAAAATGGTGCACATTTTCCTAGGCCATCCTAGGGTTTTTGAATTAAATCATAAATATTTGAATTTGGGCATTTAAAATTATATAAAATATTTAAATGCTCAAATATCTCCAAACTAAAATGTTTCATGTTGGAAATAATCCAACTATGGACCAGGAGTAGTTTGGTGATTTTAGGAGTTGCCTAAGTATTTTATTTAATTCAACAAAGTTGCAGAAGTATTAAAAAACAGAAAACAGAAAGAAAATGGGAAAAGCTTACCTGGCGCCCAGTACCCGGCCCACCTGCCGGCCTAGCCCAGCACCGCGCCAGCGAGCTGCTTGCCGGCCAGGCAGGCAAGCAGGTGCTCGACGGCGAGCACCGCATGGGTGCCACGCACCTGCTCGCCGCCTCGCCGCCTCCCTCGCCCGGCTAACGCCGTGAATCGCCCTCCCTCTCTCCCCTGAACCCCCAGACACCCCCTCCTCTCTCCAGCTCCTCCCCCTCGCTCTCCCACGCCATGGCCGACGCCATCGCCACCACCCCCTCGCCGTAGCCACGCCCTCCGTCCACCCCACGCCGTGCCACCGTGTCCAGAAGCTCCGCCGCCGTCCACTTGATCGAGCTAGCCGAGCCCCGTGTGCTCGTGCGGCCCGAGACCACCGCACCGACCTCGCCCGAGCTCGCCGTCGCCGGAGATCCCCTTCAACGCCGTCGCCGCCTCAGCTCGTCCCCGACCCCGCCGGTGGCCTCTACGGGAGCGCTGTGAGCCTAGCTACCCCTCCGACCCTCCCTCTCTCATTCCCGAGCCGTGTAGCCACCGCAGGAAGATCACACGCACGCACCGCCGCGGATCTCGTCGCCGACGTGCTCCCGGCCATCCTCCGGCCAACCCGCGGTGTCCAACGCACTCACCACGCTGCGTTGGGCCCAACCGTGCACTCCCCGCACCTCACCGATCCCCCTAGCGACAAGTTCGACTTTGGCCGAACTCCGGTGGCCGCCAAAGTCGTCGCCGGCGCCAACTCCGGCCACCCCGTCCCCAACGGACTCCACCAAGAGCTGCGGCTCGACCTCAGCTCCACTCCGGTGCCCTCCGCGGCTCGTTTGGTTGCCGGAACGGCAAAAATCACTTCCGCCGCCGCGTCGGGCTCGCCGGCGGCTAAACGCCGGTGCAGCCGACCCGGGTTTGACCACGGGTGGGCCCTGGTTGACTTTCCTGAGTCAATGACAGGTGGGGCCCAGCCCTGTTAATTAAACAGGTTTAGTTTTAATTAAACTTTAATTAAGTTAATCATCCTGACATGCGGGACCCACTGTCAGGTTTGACCCGGACGTGTTCCGTTGACCTGCTGACGTCACACTGACGTCAGGCTGACGCAATAATTGATTTTCTGGAATTATTCTAATATAGGAAATTCCAGAATATAATTTAAACTTCAAAAATTCATAACTTTTATTCTGTAACTCCAAATCAGACAAATTATATATGAAAAATGATCAGAAAAATCCAATCTATCCATCTGTACTATTTTCATGCATGACTAAGCAAGTTAACTTGATGTTTAATGCAGAACAAGGAAAAACACTTTAAAGGGCCATGTTTGAGTTTGAAATTTGAATCTTTGATTCAAATTGGTTCAAACCCTTCTGGTTTTAGTTGCATTAGCCCAACACACTCATATTGCCATGTTTCATGCATGCATCATATTGTTGCACATTGTTTGCTGATGGTTGTGTATCGGTGTCCTTTGCGACAGGTTCTGCCTCCGAGGAGTATCGCGATTACCCTAACGAAGAACCGTATCAGTGCATCGAACCTTCAGGCAAGCAACCAACCATTTGATCATATCGATACAACCCCATGTTCTCGCTCCTGCTCTCTTTTACTGCATTAAGACAACGCGTTTCAAACTGCTGTGTGCTACGGTAGTTGAACCCATTTCCTCTGCATGACCTGTCATTGCCACAGTAACTAGATGAAACCCACTAGCATGTGTAGGAGTTGATTGAGCCATATGTATGTGTTGTTCCTACCTTGCTATGCCTGCTATGCTTAGAGTCGTGTCAGGTCTGGTTCATCTGGGTGATGGGCTGGAGTGAAATGGTTATGTCGGTAATGAGAGTGGTGTGGTGAACACGATTTGGTAAAGGTATCGATGGGAGGCCATGTAGGAGTACATGGTGGGTTGTTTCATTGAAGCCGACCTTAAGCACTGAGATCTGTATGTGTGATTTAAGATACAGCTACTACCATGCATTGGGACCTGAAATATGACCCCGCTCAACTTCTTATTCACCCTAGCTCTCTTTCCAGGAGTTGCAAGTAGTTTCTGGTGTTTGTAGCCTACTGGAGGCCGTGGACAGCGCTGACCATAGGGGTGGGCTGTGATGCGGTAGGTACGTGGCCGGGTGTACCGAATACCCGTTAGGTATCTCGGGAACCCTGTTCACATCGTTCGGGGCCGTATGGGAAACCTCGGCCGGACTCCCTGCGGATGGAACCTGGATAGGCGATAAACCTGGACTAGAGGCTTAGGTGTTTAGGTAGGTCGTGGTCTACACCCACGTCGGCTTTCGCTTGAAGTCTGCCGAGCACATGTCGTGTGCAGACGCTAAGTGGTGGAAACATGTATGAAGAAGTACACCCCTGCAGGGTTAACATGATCTATTCGAATAGCCGCGTCCGCGGTAAAGGACTACTTGGTTGCCTATACAGTTCATAGACAAGTAAATGGAAACTACTAAAAGCCTCAAGATAAGTGTGAGTGCCGACGATGGCTCTTCCGTAGGAAGACGGAGGCGGATCCTCGGTAGTGTATTGAAGTGGTGAGTAGTGGACTCGTGTGCGCAAAACCATTTCAAGTTGGAGTCTCGTAGGTTAGCCTAGCCAAGAGTCAAAGCTGGCTTGCTGCAACAACTCCACCAACCCTTCTTGATAATATGCATGTATGTAGGATCTGATGTAAGTCTTGCTGAGTACCTTTGTACTCATGTTGCTATAATTTACATTTTTACAGAAGACGCTGCAACCCCTTCTGATGGGTTCTACGTAGACGTTGACATCAATGAGTAGGCTAAGGCCCAGGTGGTGATCCTGAGCTTGTGAAGGACCACGTAGTATAGCTAGGCTTTCCAAGCCTCTTTTATTTTACTAGTTGTCTGTACTCAGACAAGTTACTTCCGCTGCTGGTTTGTATGACTGTATGACTTGAATGCTGGGTCGTGTGACCCGTACCCATGTGTATGTTATGTATGGCTCTCTGAGCCTTAAATAAAGTACTTGTGTCGTAGAGTCATGTTGTGATGCCATGTTGTATTTGCACATATCAAGCATATTGTGTGTATGTTATTGAAATGCTTGGTATGTGTGGGATCTGACTATCTAGTTGTTTATCTTTAGTAGCCTCTCTTACCGGGAAATGTCTCCTAGTGTTACCGCTGAGCCATGGTAGCTTGCTACTGCTCTGGAACACTTAGGCTGGCCGGCATGTGTCCTTCTTCGTTCCTGTGTCTGTCCCTTCGGGCAAATGTCACGCATTGAGTACCGGAGTCCTGTTAGCCCGCTACAGCCCGGTTTACCGGAGTCCTGCTAGCCCAGTGCTACAGCCCGGACCCACTTGCTGATGACCGACACGTTCGAAGCTGGGTCATGGATGCCTGTCCCTGTAAGTCTGTGCCACTTTGGGTTTACGAGTAGTCATGTCAGCCCGGGCTCCTTATCATATGGATGCTAGCGACACTATCATATACGTGAGCCAAAAGGCGCAAACGGGCAAAGGTAAGGCGACACCCGTGGGGATACCGTGCGTGAGGCCGCAAAGTGATATGAGGTGTTACAGGCTAGATCGATGTGACATCGAGTCGGGGTCCTGACACCTACCGCAAAACGGAGGAAACGGACTTGTGTTGGAGCACTATGGTCGAAATGGGAGTCTTGTTCATCGGGAGGGGTGTGGCGTACCACAAAACGGGACTCCACGGGATACTGTTCATCTCCACCATCGACCTCCTCCAGCCTCCACGGGCTCCTGTTCATCCACCATCGACCTCCTCCAGCCTCCACCTGCGGCTGTTCATCCACGAGCTCCTGTTCATCCAGCCTCCACCACGCGCTACTCCACCGGCTACTGTTCAACCACCCCTCTCTATGGGCTCCTATTCAACCACCCCTCTACGGGCTCATGTTAATCCACCCCTCCATTGTCTACCATTCATCCAGCCCTCCACGGGGTCCTGTTCATCCAGCCCCAACCGGCTCGATTGATAGGGGTCATGTTCATCCAGAGGCAACACCACAGGGTCCTGTTCATCCACCCCCACCGATCACTGTTCATCCACCCCCCCCCCCGCCGCAACGTTCATTGTTCGTCCAGAGGTAGCATCGATCGGCTTCAGTTAGCAGCAGTAGCGAAGGAATCGTTGATCGGGTTCAGTTAGCAGCCATCGATCGATCGCTCGGGTTCAGTAACGCATAGCCTACAGTGCAATTGCTCGGGTTCAGTTAGAGCCAACACCTCGCACACACACGCATACGTGTACGAGAGAAACACACATCGCTCGGCCCCCGACCACCCACTGTAACCAGGAACTCGTCGAAATTTTCCTCGCCCTCGCTTCTACCATGGTTTTTTCCGTCATGGACGGCCCAAAGAATGTCATGCAGCTGCATCTCCGGCCCGCCCAGGACGAAAAGCCAATTTTCTGTCATGATTTTTTGTCATATAAGTAGGAGCCCACCACATCTATGATGATACCGGGTTTTGTCACAATTAATGTCATAGAAGTGTCATACGTATGACAGAAAAAAATTGGTTCGGCCCAAAATGTCACGGATGTGTCTTTTTTTGTAGTGCTGACCAGCGCCCTATAGGCGGCGGTTTTTGTGCCTGCTCCTCTCCGGCATCGTCGTCCATACCGTCGATGTCTTCAAAGTCGTAATCGAGTATGCTGATTAAGTCTTCGATAGTGGCTATGAAGTGGGTGGTGGGTGGGAAGAGGAATTTGAAGGAAACATGCCCTAGAGGCAATAATAAAGTTATTATTTATTTCCTCATATCATGATAAATGTTTATTATTCATGCTAGAATTGTATTAACCAGAAACATGATACATGTGTGAATGCATGGACAAACTTAATGTCACTAGTATGCCTCTACTTGACTAGCTCATTAACCAAAGATGGTTTTGTTTCCTAACCATAGACATGTGTTGTCATTTGATTAACGGGATCACATCATTAGGAGAAGGATGTGATCGACTTGACCCATTCTGATAGCTTAGCACTTGATCGTTTAGTATGTTGCTATCGCTTTCTTCATGACTTGTACAAGTTCCTACAACTATGAGATTATGCAACTCCCGTTTACCAGAGGAACACTTTGTGTGCTACCAGACATCACAACGTAACTGGGTGATTATAAAGGATCTCTATAGGTGTCTCCAAAGGTACATGTTGAGTTGGCGTATTTCGAGATTAGGTTTTGTCACTTCGATTGTCAGAGAGGAATCTCTGGGCCCTCTCGGTAATGCACATCACTATAAGCCTTGCAAGCAATGTAGCTAATGAGTTAGTGACGGAATGATGCATTATGTAACGAGTAAAGAGACTTGCCGGTAACAAGATTGAACTAGGTATTGGGATACCGACGATCGAATCTCGGGCAAGTAACATACCGATGACAAAGGGAACAACGTATGTTGTTAGGCAGTTTGACCGATAAAGATCTTCATAGAATATGTAGGACCCAATATGAGCATCCAAGTTCCGCTATTAGTTATTGACCGGAAACGTGTCTCGGTCATGGCTACATAGTTCTCGAACCCGTATGGTCCGCACGCTTAAGGTTTCGATGACAGTTATATTATGAGTTTATGAGTTTTGATGTACCGAAGTTTGTTCGGAGTCCCCGATGTGATTACGGACATAACGAGGGGTCTCAAAATGGTCGAGACGTGAATATTGATATATTGGAAGCCTCTATTTGGATATCGGAAGTGTTCCGGGTGAAATTGGGATTTTACCGGAGTACGGGGAGGTTACCGGAACCCCCCGGGGGCTTAATGGGCCTACATGGGCCTTAGTGGAGAAGAGGAGAGGAGGCAAGGGCTGGGCCGCGCGCCCCTCCCCCCTAGTCCGAATAGGATAAGGAGGGGGGGGGGCGGCACCCCCCTTTCCTTCCTCCTTCCCCCCTTCTCCTAGTACAACAAGGAAGGAGGGAGTCCTACTCCCGGTGGGAGTAGGACTCCCCTTGGTGCGCCCCCTCCTAGGCCGGCCGCCCCCTCCCCCCTGGCTGGGCACCTCTAGACACAACAATTGATCTCTTGATCTCTTAGCCGTGTGCGGTGCCCCCCTCCACCATAGTCCTCCTCGATAATATTGTAGCGGTGCTTAGGCGAAGCCCTGCGACGGTAGAACATCAAGATCGTCACCACGCCGTCGTGCCGACGGAACTTTTCCCCGACATTCTGCTGGATCGGAGTACGGGGATCGTCATCGAGCTGAACGTGTGCTAGAACTCGGAGGTGCCGTAGTTTCGGTGCTTGATCGGTCGGGCCGTGAAGACGCACGACTACATCAACCATGTTGTTCTAATGCATCCGCTTTCGGTCTACGTGGGTACGTGGACAACACTCTCCCCTCTCGTTGCTATGCATCACCATGATCTTGCGTGTGCATAGGAATTTTTTTGAAATTACTACGTTCCCTAACAGTGGCATCCGAGCCTGGTTTTATGCGTAGATGTTATATTCACGAGTAGAACACAAGTGAGTTGTGGGCAATACAAGTCATACTGCTTACCAGCATGTCATACTTTGGTTCGGCGGTATTGTTGGATGAAGCGGCCCTGACCGACATTACGCGTATGCTTACGCGAGACTGGTTCTACCGACGTGCTTTGCACACAGGTGGCCGGCGGGTGTCTGTTTCTCCAAATTTAGTTGAACCGAGTGTGGCTACGCCTGGTCCTTGCAAAGGTTAAAACATCACTAACTTGACGAACTATTGTTGTAGTTTTTATGCGTAGGTAAGAATGGTTCTTGCTCAGCCGGTAGCAGCCACGTAAAATTTGCAACAACAAAGTAGAGGACGTGTAACTTGTTTTTGCAGGACATGTTGTGATTTGATATGGTCAAGACGTGATGCTATATTTTATTGTATGAGATGATCATGTTTTGCAACCGAGTTATCGGCAACTGGCAGGAGACATATGGTTGTCGCTTTATTGTATGAAATGCAAATGCCCTGTAATTGCTTTACTTTATCACTAAGCGGTACCAATAGTCGTAGAAGCAATAGATGGCGTAACGACAACGATGCTAAGAAGGAGATCAAGGTGTCGCGCCGGTGACGATGGTGATCACGACTGAGGGAGTCCTGGACTAGGGGGTGTCCGGACAGCCGGACTATCATCGTCCGCCGGACTCCAAGACTATGAAGATACAAGATTGAAGACTTCGCCCCGTGTCCGGATGGGACTTTCGTTGGCGTGGAAGGGAAGCTTGGCAATACGGATATGTAGATCTCCTACCATTGTAACCGACTCTGTGTAACCCTAGCCCTCTCCGGAGTCTATATAAACCGGAGGGCTTTAGTCCGTAGGACACAACATCCATTACAACAATCATACCATAGGCTAGCTTCTAGGGTTTAGCCTCCGTGATCTCGTGGTAGATCCACTCTTGTAATACACATCATCAATATTAATCAAGCAGGACGTAGGGTTTTACCTCCATCAAGAGGGCCCGAACCTGGGTAAAACATCGTGTCCCTCGTCTCCTGTTACCATCCGCCTAGACGCACAGTTCGGGACCCCCTACCCGAGATCCGCCGGTTTTGACACCGACATTGGTGCTTTCATTGAGAGTTCCTCTGTGTCGTCGCCGATAGGCTTGATGGCTTCTTCGAACAACAACGCCGTCCAGGGTGAGACTTTTCTCCCCGGACTGATCTTCGTATTCGGCGGCTTCGCACTGCGGGCCAATTCACTCGGCCATCTGGAGCAGATCGAAAGCTATGCCCCTGGCCATTAGGTCAGGTTCGGAAGCCTAAACTTCACGGCTGACATCCGCGGGGACTTGATCTTCGACGGACTCGAGCCGCAGCCGAGCGTGCCGCACTATCACGATGGGCATGATCTAACTCTGACGCCGGACAGTACCTTGGAGGCCGCACACGAATCCGCTCCGACCCATAGTCCGGAGCCGATTGCGCAGATCGAGGACGGGTGGCTGGACACCGCCTCGGGGGCTGCAGCATCTACGGCGATGGAGCCGAATACCGACCCTGTCCCTTATAAAGCTTGTGACTCTGAGGCACCAGACTCCTTGCCGGACTCCGAACCTCCCGCGCCCTTGCCAATCGAATCTGATTGGGCGCCGATCATGGAGTTCACCGCCGCGGACATCTTCCAACACTCACCCTTTGGCGACATCCTAAATTCGCTAAAACATCTCTCGCTATCCGGAGAGCCCTGGCCGGATTATGGCCAGGACGGTTGGGCTGCGGACGACGAAGAAATTCAAACCCCACCCACCACCCACTTTGTAGCCACTTTCGACGATCTAACCGACATGCTAGACTATGACTCCGAAGACATCGACGGTATGGACGACGATGCCGGACACGATCAAGAACCAGCGCCTACAGGGCACTGGAAGACCACCTCGTCATATGACATATACATGGTGGACACCCCAAAAGATGGGGATGGCGAAGAAGCAGCGGAGGCAGATTCCTCAAAGAAACAGCCCAAGCGCCGACGTCAGCGGCGCCGCTCTAAATCCCACCACAGCAAGAATGGAGATTCTAGCGCCATAGATAATAACACCCCAGAGAGTGCCGAAGACAACCCCCTCCAGCAAGATTCAGCGCAGGAGGATGCAGAAGCAAGCCCTCACGAGAGAGCGACAAACGAAGAGGTTGAGGATGATAATTACATACCTCCCTCCGGAGACGAGGCAAGCCTCAACGACGACGAATTCGTCGTGCCGAAGGATCCCGTCGAACAAGAACGTTTTAAACGCAGGCTTATCGCCACGGCAAATAGCCTAAAGAAAAAGCAGCAGCAGCTTCAAGATGATCAAGACCTGCTGGCCGACAGATGGACCGAGGTCCTCGCGGCCGAAGAGTATGAACTCGAACGCCCCTCCAAAAGCTACCCAAAAACGCAAGTTGCTCCCCCGATTAGAGGAGCAAGCATACATACCTTCATCACCAGCGCACAATACGGCCGACCGACCACCCCGTGGTCGCGATAGAGAGGCATCCAGGCCCCTCATCAAGACCGTACCCCAGCATCGCTCGAAAAGTATGAAGTCACGGGGGAACGCGCCGGACTTGCGGGATATATTGGAGGACAAAGCAAGGCAATCCAAATCCATCTATGGATCATGTGGGCGCCCCACGACCCACGACGAATACCGTCGCGCCGGATACAACAACCCCGGCCGGGCCGAACACAGCAGACAACGCTCCCTTGAGCTACGTCGTGATATTGCTCAATATAGAGGCGCCGCACACCCGCTATGCTTCACTGACGAAGTAATGGATCATCAAATCCCTGAAGGGTTTAAACCCGTAAATATTGAATCCTACGATGGCACGACAGACCCCGCGGTTGGATTGAAGATTATCTCCTTCACATCCATATGGCCCGCGGCGACGATCTCCACGCCATCAAGTATCTCCCACTCAAGCTTAAAGGACCAGCTCGACATTGGCTTAACAGCTTGCCTGCAGAGTCAATTGGTGTTGGGAAGACCTGGAAGCCGCATTCCTCGACAACTTCCAGGGCACATATGTGCGACCACCAGACGCCGATGACCTAAGCCACATAATTCAGCAGCCAGACGGCAATTCGGCGTCTACAAAAACAATGTCTGCGATGCAGAGGCCCTCGCAGCCTTCAAACATAACATCCGCGACGAGTGGCTAGCCCAGCACCTAGGACAGGAAAAGCCGAAATCCATGGCAGCCCTCACATCCTTAATGACCCGCTTCTGTGCGGGAGAGGATAGCTGGCTAGTTCGCAGCAACAACCTCAGTAAAAATTCTGGTAGTCCGGATACCAAGGACCACAATGGCAGGTCGCGTCGAAGCAAAAATAAACGCCGCGTTAACGGCGACGACAAGGAGGATACGGCAGTCAACGCCGGATTCCGAGGCTCTAAACCCGGTCAGCGGAAGAAGCCATTTAAAAGAACCACTCCGGGTCCGTCCAATTTGGACCGAATACTCGACCGCTCATGCCAGATGCATGGCACCCCCGAAAAGCCAGCTAACCACACCAACAGAGATTGTTGGGTATTCAAGCAAACAGGCAAGTTAATTGCCGAAAACAATGACAAGGGGCTGCATAGCGACGACGAGGAAGAGACCCGGCCGCCGAACAATAGAGGACAGAAGGGTTTCCCCCCACAAGTGCGGACGGTAAACATGATATACGCAACCCATATACCCAAGAGGGAGCGGAAGCGTGCACTAAGGGACGTATACGCGATGGAGCCAGTCGCCCCGAAGTTCAATCCATGGTCCTCTTGCCCGATCACTTTCGATCGAAGAGACCACCCGACCAGCATCCGCCATGGCGGATTCGCCGCATTGGTTTTAGACCCAATCGTCGATGTATTTCACCTCACGAGAGTCCTGATGGACGGCGGCAGTAGCCTGAACCTGCTTTATCAGGATACAGTGCGCAAGATGGGCATAGACCCCTCAAGGATTAAACCTACAAAGACGACCTTCAAAGGCGTCATACCAGGTGTTGAAGCCAATTGTACAGGCTCAGTCACACTGGAAGTGGTCTTCGGATCCCCGGATAATTTCCGGAGCGAGGAGTTAATCTTCGACATAGTCCCGTTCCGCAGCGGCTATCACGCTCTGCTCGGACGAACCGCGTTTGCAAAGTTCAACGCGGTGCCGCATTATGCATACCTCAAGCTCAAGATGCCAGGCCCTCGTGGAGTCATTACGGTCAATGGAAATACGGAACGCTCCCTCCGAACGGAGGAACACACAGTGGCTCTCGCGGCAGAAGTACAGAGCAGCCTTCTACGGCAATTTTCGAGTCCGGCCGTTAAACGACCGGACATAGCCAAACGCGCCCGGAGCAACATCGATCAAGACCACCTGGCGCGTTCCGAGCACGCGTAGCAATGAGGCCCCAACCCCAGCCCTCGCATGATTGCGAGACCAATCCTCCGCGTACATCATTATGCTCTGGAGATACCATGGGCATAGGGGGAGGGGCACGACCACAACAGACCCAGAGTGCGGCTCCACCACACCAGGGGCTCCCAAGTGTGTCACTCTTCTTATTTTTATTTTCCTTCTTTTTATATACAGGACTCCGTTTACCAGAGGCCCTGTCCGGCGGTGAACCCGCCGAACTCACGATGCAATAGCCAGGGAGGGAAAAAGGCTGCGACAAACACTCAGGTGGTCTCCATTAAGAGCATTAAATTTGATTATACACACCAGTCCGCAGCCCACCCCTGGAGGGGGACATGTTTAATTAGTCCAATCCCTTGCTTACCGCACTATTTGTATCATTCCCACTCATAGCATAATTCCTTGAAATAAATAATGCAGCATTTTTTGCCTATAATTGCATCACTTTACATATATGTTCATAATGACATCTTGCACCCGTATACTTTGGTACGGCCGAATACACTAGGGGCTTATGTTCCCCGCATTATGGTGTGATAAGTCCGAACACTTTCACAAGTGCGGCACCCCGAACTTATAGCATTATATGAATCGGCTCCGAATCATGTCTTGGGTCAATAGTTGGGTTTGCCCGGCTCCCATGTTTTGGTACCTTACGTTCCGTTCTGTCGGCTAAGGTAGCACTGGGAGAACCACTGCGATTGCGCCCCAGTTGAGTTGGGCGAGTGCCTCAGTGGAGAAAGCTAAAACTGACTGGCATGATAAGGCGAGAGACTGGTCGCTGTTCGAGAGGTCTTTTCGGGTCCCTAAAGACTTATGCCGCTTCGAGCGAAGAACCGGATAATGTCCGAATACTAGGGGCTTCGCCGAAATTTAAAATTATAGAATTCTATGGCTAAGTGAGAGTGTTCAAGCATTATAAGTCCGGTTGCCTTGTTCGTTGTGTTGAGCGCCTCCCTAGATGGACCCAAAAATGGGAACAAGAGTGCTCAAGTTTATCCCGAACACCCCAGCACTAGTGGCATGGGGGCTGAAGCCGACGACTTGCCATCTCTCAGATTTTATAAACGGCCGCACAGAAGGTAATATTTTAAATTAAACAAGCGTTGCTTAGCGCATATGAACAAAGTTTTCAGCGCACAGGATAATACATAGCGAGTTTACTCAATAATTACATCTCTGGGGCACTCATCCGCAATCTTGCGGGCACCCTTCAGGACAGTCTTATAGTACATCTCGGGCGTACGATACTCCTTGCCCGCTGGCGGCGCGTCAGTGATAAGCCTCTCCGCATCCAGCTTGCCCCAGTGCACCTTTGCGCGGGCAAGGGCCCGACGAGCACCTTCAATACAGGCGGAGCGCTTGATGACCTCCACCCAGGGGCACGCATCCACCAGCCGTCGCACGAGGCCGAAGTAGCTCCCAGGCATGGCCTCTCCAGGCCACAGCCGGACTATGAGGCCCTTCATGGCCTGCTCGGCTACCTTGTGGAGCTCGACCAGCTGCTTCAGCTGGTCGCTAGGGGGCACCGGATGGCCGGCCTCAGCGTACTGAGACCAGAAGACCTTCTCCGTTGAGCTCCCCTCCTCGGCCTCGGTAGAATGCGGCGGCATCGGACACACTGCGAGGCAGATCTGCAAACGCCCCTGGAGAGCTCCGAATTCGGGTAAGTATCAGGTAAGTTTACATTAACATGCTTGCTTTGCATGAAAAATGCCTTACCCGCCGCTATTTTCCTTCACCATCCTCAACCTCCTGAAGGGCCTTATGGGCCTCGGCCTTGGCGGACTTGGCACTTTCGAGAGCCGAGGCAAGCTCGGACTCTCGAGTCTTTGAGTCACGCTCCAAACTCTCATGCTTTTCCATGAGAGCCTGGAGCTCTTGCCGCACCTCCGCCACCCGCGCCTCCTGCTTCTCTCGCTCTGCCCGTTCCGCGGCCGCATTGCGTTCGGCCGCGGACACAGCCTCCTTCAGGGTTGCCACCTCGTTCGTGGCCCCTGCAGTACCCATGTTATCCTTGTTATTTTTATTGCAACCTAAATCCTTTTCTGTAAGGTAACTATTCAAAGTGGTGTTACTCACCTTCTTTGTCCTCGAGCTGCTTCTTGGCACGGCCGAGCTCTTGCTCGGACCGCTCGAGATCCTGCTTCAATGCACCGACCTCCGCAGTCAGTGCGACAGAGGTCAGCAGCGCAGCCTGCAAAACCATATTGACATATCTTTTAGCAACCCTGCGTATATCTTTTTTAGATCCTCAGTCCGGCTTTTCTTTCCGAACACCGAACCAAGCATCAGGGGCTACTGTCTATGCGGTATTACATTACATATTTTTAACTTCTTACCTCAAAGCCTGTTAGAAGGCTACTGCAGGCTTCGGTCAGCCCGCTCTTGGCGAGCTGAACCTTCTGAATCACCGCACTCATAATAGTGCGGTGTTCTTCCTCGATGGAAGCGCCTTTGAGCGCCTCCAACAAGTTGTCCGGCGCCTCCGGTTGGACGGAGGCCGCCGGTGTCACGGTCTTGCCCTTCTTGCGAAGGGGCCGCCTGCCGGACTCCGGAACCACTGCGGGTTCGGTGTAGGAGTCCGGCGCAAAGTCCGGGAGGCGCCTTGCGGCGCCTCCGGAGCCTCCCCCTGATGGGTCCCTTCCTGGGATCCCACCTCGGCGTCCTCGGGTCGCGAGGGGTGGAGGCAGTCGGGATGGAATCTACATCCGACGGAGCCAACGACCCGCTCGATGAAGCGGGGAGATCATCATCGGCCGGACTGCAGGCAGCATGCGGCATTAGAAGGACACTATGTGACACAAAAAGAAATTATAAATCATTCAGGAATCCGGATACTTACGATCTCGCCGGAGGCCTGGCCCTTGAAGGCCACTTCTTCGCTCGCCAACGTTGGTGTTGGCGGAGCTGTCCGGGGGAATAGTTCTTCCCCTCTTGGACCCTTCGGCCTCCCCTGTTGGGGAAGCCTTCCTCTTCCTCTCTCCCTCCTCTGGGAGAGAGTCTTCTTCCTCCTCCTCATCTTCGGGGGAGGAGTCCGCCTCGGAGTCGTCGGACACCTGAAAACGGGAACTCTTTCGAGTACCCGTGGCCACCTTCTTGGCCTTCTTCTCCGGCACCACATGCGGTGCCGGAACCAGCAGCCCCGCTAGACGGGCGTCTACTGGGTTTTCTGGCATGGGAGCCGGGCAGATGAGCTGCTCCGCCTTCTTCATCCAGTCCTGTCAAAGGAAAAGGGGAGATTGAAACCCGCTTAGAATCAAACTATTAACAACAAGTGTCCCGTAAAGGGGTAGAATCACTTACCTCGTCAGCTGGACGCTGCGAGTGAAATCCGCGATCTTCAGTCGCGGATGCGGGGGCTTCGGCGCCCTTAAACAGCACCCTCCAGGCGCCTTCGTACGTCGTGTCGAAGAGCCCGCTCAACGCCTGGTGCTGTTCCGGATCGAACTCCCACAGATTGAATGCCCGTTCTTGGCATGGGAGAATCCGGCGGACGAGCATGACTTGGACCATGTTAACCAGCCTGAGCTTCTTGTTCACCAGCTTCTGGATACAGGCTTGGAGTCCCGTCAGCTCCTCCGAACTACCCCATAGCAAGCCCTTCTCTTTCCAGGAGGTGAGCTGCATGGGGATACCAGATCTGAACTCGGGGGCTGCCGCCCACGTAGGGTCGCGCGGCTCGGTGATGTAGAACCACCCCGATTGCCACCCCTTGACGGACTCCACAAAGGCCCCTTCGAACCAAAGGACGTTGGGCATCTTGCCCAACATGGCGCCTCCGCACTCCGCTTGAGTGCCCTTCACTACCTTCGGCTTGACATTGAAGGTCTTGAGCCACAAGCCGAAGTGGGGCTGGATGCAGAGGAAGGCCTCGCACACGACGATAAACGCCGAGATGTTGAGGATGAAGTTCGGCGCCAGATCGTGGAAATCCAGGCCGTAGTAGAACATGAGCCCCCGGACAAAGGGGTGAAGTGGAAAGCCCAGTCCGCGGAGGAAGTGGGGAAGGAAAACGACCCTCTCATGGGGCCTGGGGGTGGGGATGAGCTGCCCCTTGTCGGGCAGCCGGTGCGCGATGTCGCCGGAATGGTATCCGGCACTGCGCAGCTTTGTGATGTGCTCCTCCTTAACGGTGGAGGCCAACCACTTGCCTCCCGCTTCGGACATGGTCGGAGAAGGTCGAGACGAGATGTGCGAACTTGGGCGCTGGAGCTCGAGTGCGCGGAGATGGATAAGCAAAGGAGGAAGAAGGCGTAGGTGAAAAGGTGGATCCTTATCCCTTATATATAGGCGGACGAAGACTATGCGTCCCCACCGGCCTGGTAAAACTCGCTTATCCCCCAAGCGCCACCATCAATGGCGCGGTTGGGTTACCCACGTCCGTATTGATGAGAATCCCGGAATAAGGGGAACACGATCTCTGCTTCGACAAGACGTGCCAAGGAAACCGCTTCGCTAAACGCGCTGAGGTGGTATAATAAAAAACGATTCAAGTAAAGGCTTGGTAGTGGTGTGACGTCATGCCGCAAAATACGTCAGCAGATTGAACTTGTGTATATATTATTCTCTCTACGGTGGAATGTGGAATTTATTTTGCAGAGCCGGACACTATCCTGGTGTTCACAATCTTCTATGGATATTCGGAGGAGGAACCCGCCTTGCAATGCCGAACATTATGCGCGCCGGACTCATCGTCATTGAAGCCAGGTTCAGGGGCTACTGAGGGAGTCCTGGACTAGGGGGTGTCCGGAGCGACCATCAGCCGGACTATCATCGTCCGCCGGACTCCAAGACTATGAAGATACAAGATTGAAGACTTCGTCCCCGTGTCCGGATGGGACTTTCCTTGGCGTGGAAGGCAAGCTTGGCGATACGGATATGTAGATCTCCTACCATTGTAACCGACTCTGTGTAACCCTAGCCCTCTCCGGTGTCTATATAAACCGGAGGGCTTTAGTCCGTAGGACACAACAACCATTACAAATCATACCATAGGCTAGCTTCTAGGGTTTAGCCTCCTTGATCTCGTGGTAGATCCACTCTTGTAATACACATCATCAATATTAATCAAGCAGGACGTAGGGTTTTACCTCCATCAAGAGGGCCCGAACCTGGGTAAAACATCGTGTCCCTCGTCTCCTGTTACCATCCGCCTAGACGCACAGTTCGGGACCCCCTACCCGAGATCCGCCGGTTTTGACACCGACACAGATGGTGCATTCCGCAACACTATTGGCTTCGTAGTCATAGACAAGTTGGTGCATTGTGAACCGAAACTTGTTTTTATTGTTGGCTTAATACATATTTATGTAGCTTATTGGTGAACGGATTTGATCGGCAATCAACGTCCTCTCAGTAGAATATTTCTTATGCGTTGATAGCAACTTATGAAAGAATTTCTCCTTTTGTTCTATCATCCAAAATTGCATCATGCATTGGATGTTCCCCCATAGTCTAATAGCTAACTGGTGAAAGTTGTAACAAATTGAGATTGGTTTAACAGACGAGCTAGCATATACACATATGGCCTCGGAACACGGAGACCGAAAGGTCAACGTGAATCATATAGTAGATATGATCAACATAGTGGATTTCACCATTGAAAACTACTCCATCTCACATGATGATCGGACATGTTTAGTTGATTGGATCACGTGATCACTTAGATGACTAGAGATGGTCCGTCTAAGTGGGAGTTTCTTTATATATATGATAATTGAACTTAAATAATCATGAACTTCGTACCTGATAGTATTTTGCTTGTCTATATTTGTTGTAGATAGATGGCTCATGCTGTTGTTCCGTTGAATTTAATGCGTTCCTTGAGAAAGCTAAGTAAGGAAAGATGATGGTAGCAATTACACGGACTGGGTCCGTAACTTGAGGATTACGTCCTGGAAGACCGCTGGGTGCCAGGCCTGCTGCAGATGCAACTGACAACATTAAGAACGTCTGGCAGAGCAAAGCTAATGGCCACTCGATAGTTCAGTGTGCCATGCTTTACGTCTTAGAACCGGGACTTCAACGACGTTTTGAACGTCATGGAGCATATGCGATGTTCTAGGAGTTGAATAATATTTAATAAATGCCCGGATTGAGAAGATATGAAGTCTCCAATAAGTTCTATAGCTGTAAGATGGAGGAGAATAGTTCTGTCAGTGAACATATACTCAAAATTTCTGGGCATAATAATCACTTGATTCAACTGGGAGTTAATCTTCCTGATGATAGTGTCATTGACAGAATTCTTCAATCACTGCCACCAGCTACAAGAGCTTCATGATGAACTATAATATGCAAGGGATGGAAAAGACTATTCCCGAGCTCTTCGCAATGCTAAAGGCTGCGGAGGTAGAATCAAGAAGGAGCATCAAGTGTTGATTGTCAATAAAGACCACCAGTTTCAAGAAAAAGGGTAAAGGGAAGAAGAAGGGGAACTTCAAGAAGAAACAACAAACAAGTGCTTCTCAAGAGAGAAAAAGCCAAAATCTGGACCTAAGCATGAGACTGAGTGCTTCTGCTGCAAGTAGACTAGACACTGAAGCGGAACTGCCCAAGTATTTGGCGGATAAGAAGGATGGCAAGGTTGAACAAAGGTACAGTGATAACATGTTATTGATGTGTACCTTACTAATGCTCGCAGTAGCACCTGGGTATTGATAACTGGTTCTGTTGCTAATATTTGCACTCGAAACAGGGACTACGGATTAAGCGAGATCGGCTAAGGACAAGGTGACGATGCGCGTGGGAAATGGTCCAAAGTCGATGTGATCGCGGTCGGCACGCTACCTTACATCTTCCTTCGCGGATTAGTTTTAGACCTGAATAATTGTTATTTGGTGGTCAGCATTAAGCCATGAACATTATATCTGGATCTTGTTTGATGCGAGATGGTTATTCATTTAATTTGAGAATATGGTTGTTCTATTTATAGAGAATAACTTTTATGTCATGCTCCCTTGAAGAGTGGCTTTTTTATTAAAGTCTCGATAGTAGTGAACACATATTCATAATATTGAAGCCAAAGATGCAGAGTTGATAATGATAGTGCAACTTATTTGTGGCACTGCCGTTTAGGTCTATTGGTGTAAAGCGCATGTAGAAACTCATACTGATGGACTTCTAAATCACTTGGTACTTGCGAACCATGCCTCATCGGCAAGATGACTAAAATGCCATTTCTCCGGAACTATGGAGCGAGCAACTGATTTGCTGGAAATTCATACATACCGATGTATGTGCCTCGATGAATATGGGGCTCGCGCGGGTATCATTATTTCCACCTTCACAGATGATTTTAGCAGATATGGGTATATCTACTTAATGAAACACAAGTCTAAAACATTTGAAAAGTTCAAAGAATTTCAGAGTGAAGTGGAAAATCATCGTAACAAGAAAATAAAGTTTCTACAATCTGATCGTGGAGGAGAATATTTAAGTTACGAGTTTGGTTTACATTTGAAGCAATGCGGAATAGTTTCGCAACTCACGCCACCCGGAACACCACAATGAAATGGTGTGTCCGAACATCGTAATCGTACTTTACTAGATTATGGTGCGATCTATGATATCTCTTACTGATTACCGGCTACCGTTTGGGGTTATGCCTTAGAGACGGCCGCATTCACATTAAATAGGGCACCATCAAAATCCGTTGAGACGACGCCTTATGACTGTGGTTTGGCAAGACACAAAAGTTGTCGTTTCTTAAAGTTGGGGCTGCGATGCTTATGTGAAGAAACTTCAACCACATAAGCTCGAACCCAAATCGGAGAAATGTGTCTTCATAGGATACCCAAAAGAGACTATTGGGTACACCTTCTATCACAGATCTGAGGGCAAGATTTTGTTGCTAAATTCGATCCTTTCTAGAGAAGGAGTTTCTTCGAAAAGAGTGAGTGGGAGAAAATAGAACTTGTTGAGGTAACTGTACCTACTCCCTTATTGGAAAGTAGTTCATCACAAGAACCAGTTCCTATGACAACTACACCAATCAGTGAGGAAGCTCATGTATTGCAGAAATTCAGATCAAGTTTTCCGAACCTGGTCACCAGAGTATTGACCAAGGGCATGAATGCTAAATTTGTATGGACATGATAACTACGAACATTGGAAGCGAGAAGACCCAGATTCCGCAAAACTAAGGCCATGATTGAATTGATACCAGTAACATCCTATGACTTTGTTGACTTGCCCGTTGAACCATCGAGAACAAGATCTTCAGAAGAAGCTGACCTATGTAAGTACTCTGACAGTCAATTTCGCAAAATGTCAGGACCCCGACTCGATGTCACATCGATCTAGCCGGTAACACCTCATATCACTTTGCGGCCTCACGCACGGTATCCCCACGGGTGTCGCCTTACCTTTGCCCGGGACCGTTTGCGCCTTTTGGCTCACGTATATGATAGTGTCGCTAGCATCCATATGATAAGGAGCCCGGGCTGACATGACTAGTCGTAAACCCAAAGTGGCACAGACTTACAGGGACAGGCATCCATGACCCAGCTTCGAACGTGTCGGTCATCAGCAAGTGGGTCCGGGCTGTAGCACTGGGCTAGCAGGACTCCGGTAAACCGGGCTGTAGCGGGCTAACAGGACTCCGGTACTCAAAGCGTGACATTTCCCCGAAGGGACAGACACAGGAACGAAGAAGGACACATGCCGGCCAGCCTAAGTGTTCCAGAGCAGTAGCAAGCTACCATGGCTCAGCGGTAACACTAGGAGACATTTCCCGGTAAGAGAGGCTACTAAAGATAAACAACTAGATAGTCAGATCCCACACATACCAAGCATTTCAATCATACACACAATATGCTCGATATGTGCAAATACAACGAAGCATCACAACATGACTCTACGACACAAGTACTTTATTTAAGGCTCAGGGAGCCATACATAACATACACAAAGGTACGGGTCTCACGACCCAACATTCAAGTCATACAGTCATACAAACCAGCAGCGGAAGTAACTTGTCTGAGTACAGACAACTAGTAAAATAAAAGAGGCTTGGAAAGCCTAGCTATACTACATGGTCCTTCACAAGCTCAGGGTCACCACCTGGGTCTTTAGCCTACTCGTTGATGTCAACGTCTACATAGAACCCATCAGAAGGGGTTGCAGCGTCTTCTGTAAAATGTAAATTATAGCAACATGAGTACAAAGGTACTCAGCAAGACTTACATCAGATCCTACATACATGCATATTATCAAGAAGGGTTGGTGGAGTTATTGCAGCAAGCCAGCTTTGACTCTTGGCTAGACTATCCTACGATACTCCAACTTGAAATGGTTTTGCGCACACGAGTCCACTACTCACCAATTCAATACACTACCGAGGATCCGCCTCCGTCTTCCTACGGAAGAGCCATCCTCGGCACTCACACTTATCTTGAGGCTTTTAGCAGTTTCCATTTACTTGTCTATGAACTGTATAGGCAACCAAGTAGTCCTTTACCGCGGACGCGGCTATTCGAATAGATCATGTTAACCCTGCAGGGGTGTACTTCTTCATACATGTTTCCACCACTTAGCGTCTGCACACGACATGTGCTCGGCAGACTTCAAGCGAAAGCTGACGTGGGTGTAGACCACGACCTACCTAAACACTTAAGCCTCTAGTCCAGGTTTATCGCCTATCCAGGTTCCATCCGCAGGGAGTCCGGCCGAGGTTTCCCATACGGCCCCGAACGATGTGAACAGGGTTCCCGAGATACCTAACGGGTATTCGGTACACCCGGCCACGTACCTACCGCATCACAGCCCACCCCTACGGTCAGCGCTGTCCACGGCCTCCAGTAGGCTACAAACACCAGAAACTACTTGCAACTCCTGGACAGAGAGCTAGGGTGAATAAGAAGTCGAGCGGGGTCATATTTCAGGGCCCAATGCATGGTAGTAGCTGTATCTTAAATCACACATACAGATCTCAGTGCTTAAGGTCGGCTTCAATGAAACAACCCACCATGTACTCCTACATGGCCTCTCATCGATACCTTTACCAAATCGTGTTCACCACACCACTCTCATTACCGACATAATCATTTCACTCTAGCCCATCACCCAGATGAACCAGACCTGACACGACTCTAAGCATAGCAGGCATAGCAAGGTAGGAACAACACATACATATGGCTCAATCAACTCCTACACATGCTAGTGGGTTTCATCTAGTTACTGTGGCAATGACAGGTCATGCAGAGGAAATGGGTTCAACTACCGTAGCACACAGCAGTTTGAAACGCGTTGTCTTAATGCAGTAAAAGAGAGCAGGAGCGAGAACATGGGATTGTATCGATATGATCAAATGGTTGGTTGCTTGCCTGATGGTTCGATGCACTGATACGGTTCTTCGTTAGGGTAATCACGGTACTCCTCGGAGGCAGAACCTGTCGCAAAGGACACCGATACACAACCATCACCAAACAATGTGCAACAATATGATGCATGCATGAAACATGGCAATATGAGTGTGTTGGGCTAATGCAACTAAAACCAGAAGGGTTTGAACAAATTTGAATCAAAGATTCAAATTTCAAACTCAAACATGGCCTTTTAAAGTGCTTTTCCTTGTTCTGCTTAAAACATCAATTTAACTTGTTTGATCATGCATGAAAATAGTACAGATGGATAGATTGGATTTTTCTGATCATTTTTCATATATAATTTGTCCAATTTGGAGTTACAGAATAAAAGTTATGAATTTTTGAAGTTTAAATAATATTCTGGAATTTCCTGATTTAAATTAAATCCAGAAATATAAATATTGCGCCAGCATGACGTCAGCATGACGTCAGTGGTCAACTGCGGCTGGCTGGGGTCAAACCTGACGTGTGGGGGCCACACGTCAGTGACAGGGGGGTTTAACAGGGTTAAATTAATCCTAATTAGGGATTAGTGGCGCTGGGGCCCACTGGTCAGTGTCAGGGGGGGTAGTTAGTTTAATTAGTACCTAAACCAATTTAGCAGGGCCCCGGGCCCACATGTAAATGACCCAGGGGAGGTCAAACCCCTGGTCAACAGGGCCTAACACGCCGGCGGTTCGTCGCCGGTGGCAACAGGCGCGGCGGAGGGCTCGGGTTCGCTCCTCCGGCGTCCAAATGGACGGAGGAGAGCGGCTACGGAGAGCTGGAGCTCGCCCGCGCCCGTTTCAGCAAGCAGCAGCAGCTAGGGCGGCCGGAGACGATGGCCCCGAGCTCGGCAGCGGCGGCCGGAGCTCGGGCGTGCTCGGGTTCGGCGTTACACGGCACGGCGAGGTCAGCTGAGGGCCTCTACGGATTACTGGGGTCGTCAGGAGCACTCGAAGGCAACGCGCGCAGGTGGAGGAGCCCGGGAGCACGAAGCTCACCGGCCATGGCGGACGGCGGCTTCGGGTGCTCGTGGGGCGGCGGCTACAGCACGGAGGGGAGCATGCTGAGTTAGGGGAGAGGGTCAGTGACTCACGGCGATGACGAGGGGACGCTCGGCGAGGTCGGGGACGGTCCGGAGCCGGCGAATTTGACGAAGATGGCCGGCGGGTCCGAGGTAGAAGACGACGGCGATGGCGGCGATGCAGGGCTTCCGGAGGGCTGTGGATCGGTGGGGAGGAAGAGGGGGTCGAGGCGGAGCTCCTGAGCTAGTCGGGGGAGCGAGGGGTGGCCGGTGGCGGCTGCTATGGCGAACGGCGGCGACGGTGGTGTTCGGCCGTGAGAGAGAGAGCGAGGGAGAGGAGGGAAGAACCGAGGGAGAGTGAGAGAGAGCAGGGGAGGGGCGTGGCGTCGTCCGGGGCATCGAGAGGAGGAGGGGAGGGCAGGCAGGCAGGCGAGCAGGTGGCGTGGCGCGGTGGCGCGCGCGCGCGCCGGCCACACTCCCCTCCCTCTGTCGAGGACGAAGACGACAGAGGAGGGAGGCGGGCTGGGCCGCCTGCTGGCTGGGCCGGCCAGCTGGCTGGGCTGCACAGGGAGGAGCCCAGGTAAGCTCCTCCTTTTATTTATTTTCTGTTTTCTAATTTCTGACATTTGTTTTGATTTAAATAATATATTAAATCATTTATTTACCTTATGCCAAATTTTGCAGGAGCTAGATATATTATTCCAGAGCTCCTTTATAATTGGCATAATATTTGGACATATATTAATATATATAAATAATATATTTCCAATGCAAATATTTATGCATTAATTCCAAATGCCCAAAATAAATACCTATGAGCTCTTAAAAATATTGGTTTGATTTTTATCTCTGTCCAATATTTTCAGAGAGCAACATGAGCATTTTCTTGGACCCTTTTGGAGAAATTTTTATTTGGATCATTTTCAAAAATGATTCTGAGGGTTTCACAGATCCCCATTTCAAGTTTAATGGAAATTTAAACATGATGCACACACTCTGATGCATGACTAGCTAGGGTGTGACAACTCACCCCCACTCAAAAGAATCTCGTCCCGAGATTTGGGTTCCTCCGGGAAGAAGGCGGGATATTCAAGTCGAAGACGATCCTCCCTTTCCCAAGTTGCTTCATCCTCAGAATGGTGCGACCATTGAACTTTGAGAAACTTGATATTATGACGTCGGGTGGTACGTTCGGCCTGATCGAGGATACGAATGGGGTACTCTCGATATGTAAGATTATCTTGGAGATCAAGCGTTTCGTGGTCCACTCCACGGATAGGATCCGAGAAGCAACGCCTGAGTTGAGAAACGTGGAAGACATCGTGGACTCTGGAGAGGTGCGGAGGTAGTTCCAACTGGTAGGCAACTTCTCCTCGTTTGGCGAGAATGCGAAAAGGTCCAATGTAACGAGGAGCCAATTTGCCTTTGATACCGAAACGATGGGTTCCCTTCAGAGGGGTGACCCGAAGATAAGCCTTCTCGTCAACCTCGAAAGTCATAGCCTTATGTTTTCGGTCATATTGACTCTTTTGACGAGATTGGGCTGTTTTCAACTTTTCACGAACGATACGAACTTGTTCTTCTGCTTCCTGAATCATATCCGGGCCAAAGAATTGTCTTTCCCCGGTCTCTGACCAGTTAAGGGGTGTTCGACACCGTCGTCCATAGAGAACTTCAAAAGGGGCTTTACCCAAGCTAGATTGATAGCTGTTGTTGTAAGCGAATTCGGCAAATGGAAGGCACTTCTCCCAGTCCATTCCGAATGAGATAACAGAGGCTCGAAGCATGTCTTCTAGAATCTGGTTGACGCGTTCCACTTGACCACTCGACTGAGGGTGGAAAGCGGTGCTGAAGGAGAGACGGGTTCCCATAGCATTTTGGAAACTTTCCCAAAATCGAGAGGTGAAAAGACTTCCTCGATCCGAGTTAATTTCCAAAGGAACACCATGGAGGGACACTATTCGGGAGATGTATAAGTCTGCCAGCTGACTAGCGGTTATACTCTCACGAACAGGTAAGAAATGGGCTACTTTGGAAAGACGATCGACCAACGACGAAAATAGCATTATTCCCTCTCTTGGTCCTGGGAAAACCGGTAATGAAATCCATACCAATTTTATCCCATTTCCATTCAGGAATAGCTAAGGGTTGAAGGGTGCCAGCAGGCCGTTGATGCTCTGCTTTTACACGACGACAGACGTCGCAATTAGCAATATACTGAGCAATTTCTCTCTTCATCCTAGTCCACCAGAACCTCTGGCGTAGGTCCTGATACATCTTAGTACTACCGGGATGAATGGTGAGAGGAGATTCATGAGCTTCCTTAAGGATCAATCGCCTCAGGTTTCGCACTTTGGGAACCACTAGTCGATCCCCGAAGTATACGACCCCTTGATCATTAATGGAGAAGCAATTCGCAATTCCTTTCTGAATGTTTCTCTTGATGCGGGAGATTCCCGGATCTACCTTCTGTGCTTTGATAATCTGATCCGTAAGGGTAGGTTTTGCCACCAAGGTGGAAAGAAAACCTTGAGGTACAATGTGAAGGTTAAGCTTCCGAAATTCCTCATGGAGAAGCGGTTGACTTTGTTGTAACATCAGGTTGTTACAATAAGATTTACGACTTAGCGCATCAGCCATGACGTTGGCTTTCCCTGGGGTGTAGGTTATTCCTAAGTCGAAGTCTGTGATCAACTCAACCCAACGTCTTTGCCTGAGATTCAGATCCGGTTGGGTGAAAATGTACTTCAGACTTTGGTGATCAGTGAATATTTCGCAACGATTACCGAGGAGGTAATGTCGCCAGGTCTTAAGTGCATAGACTACGGCTGCAAGCTCTAGATCATGAGTAGGATAATTCTCCTCATGTGGGTGCAATTGCCGTGAAGCGTAGGCAATTACGTGTCGATCTTGCATGAGAATGCAACCTAGTCCTTGTCGCGAGGCGTCGCAGTAGATAACAAAGTCCTTGGAGAAGTCTGGCGGTACCAGTACGGGAGCAGAGGTCAGGCGTCTTTTCAGTTCCTGAAAGCTGTGCTCACATTGTGGAGTCCATTCGAACTTCTTATCTTTCTTGAGGAGTTCGGTTAGAGGTTTAGCAACTTTGGAGAAGTTCTCGACAAAGCGACGACAATAGCTCGCTAAGCCCAGAAAACTCCGAACTTGCTTGACCGATTCAGGTGGAGTCCAATTAAGGACGGCTTGAACTCGCTCAGGGTTAACAGCAATACCTTTACCAGATATTACATGACCCAGATAGGTCACTTCTGACAACCAGAATTCACATTTAGAAAATTTGGCATAAAGGCGATGCTCTCGAAGTTTCTTCAACACTAGCCTTAGATGTTCGGCATGTTCTTCCTCGTTCTTGGAGTAGATGAGTATATCATCGAGATAAACACGACGAATTTATCCAAATACTCCATGAAGATTGAGTTCATTAACCGAGAAAAGGTGGCTGGAGCGTTGGTTAAACCGAAGGACATGACGGTGTACTCGTATTGGCCATAACGAGTAACAAAGGCCGTTTTAGGAATGTCCCCGTTTCTGATTTTGATTTGATGGTAGCCCAACCTCAAATCCATCTTGGAGAAGACTGAGGATCCAGCGAGCTGATCATACAGGTCGTTGATCCTGGGAAGCGGATATTTGTTCTTGATTGTGACCAAATTGACAGGTCGGTAATCTACAACCATCCGGTCCGTACCATCCTTCTTCTTGACGAATAGGACGGGGCAAGCCCACGGAGATGAACTAGGTCGGATGAAACCCTTTTTCAAGGACTCATCGAGTTGTTTCTTAAGCTCGGCTAGTTCTAGGGGTGCCATCTTATAAGGTCTTCTAGCAATCGGAACGGTTCCTGGAATGAGGTCTATTACGAACTCAACATCCCTGTCAGGTGGAACACCTGGCAATTCCTCTGGAAAGACATCCGGGAAGTCACGGACTACCGGAATGTCCTCAAGGTCTGGCAAAGGGCTGGCGTTAAGAGAATATAATTGTCGCTTGGCTATTCGGGTCAAGACATTGACTATCTTCCCCGAAGGATGGGTGAGTTGAACAGTCCTAGAGAAGCAATCAATTTTGGCTTGATGAGCTGACATCCAGTCCATACCCAGAATGATATTAATATCTGAAGATTTAAGGGCTATCAAAGATGCAAGGAAAACAAGTCTGTCGACTTGGATTTCATTTCCATAACTTACCCTAGAGGTCTGCCATCTAGACCCGGGAGTAGAAATTTCCATAGTGGATGGCATGTCACAGAATGCAACGTTATGCAAACGAGCATAATTTTCGGATATAAAAGAATGAGAGGCTCCTGTATCGAAAAGAACAGATGCCGGGTGGCAATTAACAAGAAGCGTACCGAGAACGACGTTGGGATCCTCTTGAGCTTCTTCGGCAGAGATACAGTTGACATGGCCACGTGAAGCGGTGACCGGCTTGGCGTGGAACACTTTCCCTGTCGGCTTGCCACGGCCAACAGCTTTAGCAGACTGGTTGGGGTTGGTCTGGGGACACTCACGCATATAGTGGCCAGATTCCCCACACTTGAAACAAGTCACGGAACTGGTACGTGGAGGAGCATTGTTGGTTGGACCCCCATAGGGCTTGGCCGGTGCAGACTGTTGAACAGGGCGAGGCGCCTGGAAAGATGGCCTCGGTGTGAACCTGGGTGGCAGGGCGGTGTTGGGTACCCACACGCGGCGCTTCTGAGGACCAGCACCGGATGAGGAACCCATGTCACGGCCATGCTTGCGTGTTGCGTCATAGTCAGTCTGACCAGTTTCAGCACTGATGGCTTTGTTGACAAGTTTCTGAAAAGATGTGCACTCATGCAGACGGAGGTCACGACGAAGCTCAGGACTAAGGCCCTTACGGAACCTTGCTTGCTTCTTGGCATCAGTAGACACTTCCTCAGTTGCATATCGTGCGAGGTTACCAAACTCCCTGCTGTAAACATCCACAGAAAGTCGGCCTTGGGTGAAACTGCAAAATTCCTCACGTTTACGGTCCATGAGACCCTCCGGAATGTGATGTTCACGGAAAGCCTCGCTGAATTCAGCCCAAGTAGTGACATGGCCCGCTGGGCGCATAGCTCCATAATTCTCCCACCATAGACTGGCGGGGCCTTCAAGATGATATGCAGCAAAGGTGACCTTGTCAGCCTCCGCTACCAGCGCGGAACGCAGTTTGTGAGCGATACTGCGAAGCCAGTCATCAGCGTCGAGAGGCTCGACGGAGTGGTGGAACGTGGGTGGATGTAATTTGATAAAATCACTGAGTGACACCACGTTAGTCCTCTGATGGTGTGCTGTGTTCTGTTCAATACGCTCCAACAAACGGTTGGTCTCCCGCTTGTTTCTCTCAGCTTCCATCATAACCTCGGCTAGGGAAGGAGGATGAGGCAGATTTGCATCCCTGACTTCACTGCCTTCGGCCTGCTCTTGAGGAGCAGGGTTAGTGCGCGTGTTGACCATCCTAGGTAAACAAGACAATGATTTAGTCAGGATGATAAAATTCCGACATAGGATATAAAATGTAAGGAATAACTCGAAATGCAAGATGATCATCCGTATGACATGGTAGATACAGAAACTGCTTCTTTTATTCCATCGTCATACACACCATACAGGGTTTAGTACAAGACCAAACAAAGTACTATTACGGTGAAAAGAGGATTACATCTCATCGGAGGCATCCCAAGCTCCTATACATTATTTTTCTACACCTCCGGAAAGAGTACAAACTAGGTCATATCCCACGAGTCACGCGGGACGATAGACGACACAGCTAGTGCGAACTAGTGATACTACCACTAACTCAGACCGATCCGTAGTAGTCCTCGTAGAAGTCACCTCCATAGCCTGGAAGCTCAACATGATCATCCGGAAACAGACGATCTCGCGGAGCTTGTGGACCATAGGGGCTAGGATGAGGCCTTGGACCAACAGACGGTGGCCTGCGGGGACCGCGAGGTGGGGTGATGCCTCCTACATCACGCCAACCCATCACGTCTGGCAGAGCAGATCTCACAGGATAGAGATCGCGCATATCTGAATATCCAGCTTGCACCGCCGGTGCGAACCGAGTCAAAGTGGCCCAGTGGTCAGCACGGGTATTGAAGAGCTCTAACCTCAAGGCCCGATTTTCACGGTCCTTATCCTCGAGCATCTCAGCAGTGGTGCGAGTCCGTGAATCCTCCTGAGTGGGGTCAGCATAGATAGCCTGGAGATACCCTTGTGCTCCCGGAAGTGATCCTGGCATATACCGGAAATCAGAGTCCCGAAATAGACCAGATCTGACTCGCATAATGGTCATCATAGAGTAGGCGGCGTCCTGCACAGCCATCTCAATAGTAACCCCGAGTCCATAGGAGCAGTGAAGGGGCTCGGTGGATCCAGGATAAGATGGAAATATCCTGACAGTGCAGAGATACTGGCTTTGATTGAAGTCCCGAAATTGCTCTTCGACCGTGTACTCAGGATACCAGCGGTATCCAGCCTCAGTCATTACCCTGACCAACTTGGCAGTATGGCCGGGTACATCTAGGCATCGAGTCAGGCGAACCACTTGATTGAGGTCGCGAGTGGCCATCTGAAAGCACAATCATAATGCAAAGGCATTAGAATTTCTAGCAAAATTTCGGCAGCATAACAGCTGTAAATGCTCAAGAAGGATTTTGAGACATTTGACAAAGGATTTCATACACACTCAACATCATCATATCAAAGTTCTGAGACCATCCTAGCAACATAATGTGGTAGAAGAACTGAACTAGGCTTGTATCCATCATACCTATAAGGTACTACTGATTAGTAACACGTGATCCTGATAGAGAGAATAGATCCTAATTCCTTAACCCCCGGTGGAAGAATGGACTGACTCAGATCAGAATGTCATAAGATAAAGGAGTAAAAAGAGCCTTACGTTCCAACCCACAAACAATTCCCCTACATATAACTAAAGAATTTCTAGACTCAACATCGACCAGTTTGGCTTGGAGAACCTACAGGCAGTCCGGCTCTGATGCCAACGCTGTCAGGACCCCGACTCGATGTCACATCGATCTAGCCGGTAACACCTCATATCACTTTGCGGCCTCACGCACGGTATCCCCACGGGTGTCGCCTTACCTTTGCCCGGGACCGTTTGCGCCTTTTGGCTCACGTATATGATAGTGTCGCTAGCATCCATATGATAAGGAGCCCGGGCTGACATGACTAGTCGTAAACCCAAAGTGGCACAGACTTACAGGGACAGGCATCCATGACCCAGCTTCGAACGTGTCGGTCATCAGCAAGTGGGTCCGGGCTGTAGCACTGGGCTAGCAGGACTCCGGTAAACCGGGCTGTAGCGGGCTAACAGGACTCCGGTACTCAAAGCGTGACATTTCCCCGAAGGGACAGACACAGGAACGAAGAAGGACACATGCCGGCCAGCCTAAGTGTTCCAGAGCAGTAGCAAGCTACCATGGCTCAGCGGTAACACTAGGAGACATTTCCCGGTAAGAGAGGCTACTAAAGATAAACAACTAGATAGTCAGATCCCACACATACCAAGCATTTCAATCATACACACAATATGCTCGATATGTGCAAATACAACGAAGCATCACAACATGACTCTACGACACAAGTACTTTATTTAAGGCTCAGGGAGCCATACATAACATACACAAAGGTACGGGTCTCACGACCCAACATTCAAGTCATACAGTCATACAAACCAGCAGCGGAAGTAACTTGTCTGAGTACAGACAACTAGTAAAATAAAAGAGGCTTGGAAAGCCTAGCTATACTACGTGGTCCTTCACAAGCTCAGGGTCACCACCTGGGTCTTTAGCCTACTCGTTGATGTCAACGTCTACATAGAACCCATCAGAAGGGGTTGCAGCGTCTTCTGTAAAAATGTAAATTATAGCAACATGAGTACAAAGGTACTCAGCAAGACTTACATCAGATCCTACATACATGCATATTATCAAGAAGGGTTGGTGGAGTTATTGCAGCAAGCCAGCTTTGACTCTTGGCTAGACTATCCTACGATACTTCCAACTTGAAATGGTTTTGCGCACACGAGTCCACTACTCACCACTTCAATACACTACCGAGGATCCGCCTCCGTCTTCCTACGGAAGAGCCATCCTCGGCACTCACACTTATCTTGAGGCTTTTAGCAGTTTCCATTTACTTGTCTATGAACTGTATAGGCAACCAAGTAGTCCTTTACCGCGGACGCGGCTATTCGAATAGATTATGATAACCCTGCAGGGGTGTACTTCTTCATACACGCTCTCACCACTTACCGTCGTTTACACGACATGTACTCGGCAACCTTCAAGCGGAAGCCCAACGTGGGTGTCGGCCACGACCTACCTAATCACCTAAGCCTCCAGTCCAGGTTTATCGCCTATCCAGGTTCCATCCGCAGGGAGTCCGGCCGAGGTTTCCCATACGGCCCCGAACGATGTGAACAGGGTTCCCGAGATACCTAACGGGTATTCGGTACACCCGGCCACGTACCTACCGCATCACAGCCCACCCCTACGGTCAGCGCTGTCCACGGCCTCCAGTAGGCTACAAACACCAGAAACTACTTGCAACTCCTGGACGGAGAACTAGGGTGAATAAGAAGCCGAGAGGGTCCATTGGTTTCGGGCCCAATGCATGGTAGTAGCTGATTCTTAAATCACACATACAGATCTCAGTGCTTAAGGTCGGCTTCAATGAAACAACCCACCATGTACTCCTACATGGCCTCTCATCGATACCTTTACCAAATCGTGTTCACCACACCACTCTCATTACCGACATAATCATTTCACTCTAGCCCATCACCCAGATGAACCAGACCTGACACGACTCTAAGCATAGCAGGCATAGCAAGGTAGGAACAACACATACATATGGCTCAATCAACTCCTACACATGCTAGTGGGTTTCATCTAGTTACTGTGGCAATGACAGGTCATGCAGAGGAAATGGGTTCAACTACCGTAGCACACAGCAGTTTGAAACGCGTTGTCTTAATGCAGTAAAAGAGAGCAGGAGCGAGAACATGGGATTGTATCGATATGATCAAATGGTTGGTTGCTTGCCTGATGGTTCGATGCACTGATACGGTTCTTCGTTAGGGTAATCACGGTACTCCTCGGAGGCAGAACCTGTCGCAAGGGACACCGATATACAACCATCACCAAACAATGTGCAACAATATGATGCATGCATGAAACATGGCAATATGAGTGTGTTGGGCTAATGCTACTAAAACCAGAAGGGTTTGAACAAATTTGAATCAAAGATTCAAATTTCAAACTCAAACATGGCCTTTTAAAGTGCTTTTCCTTACTCTGCTTAAAACATCAATTTAACTTGTTTGATCATGCATGAAAGTAGTACAGATGGATAGATTGGATTTTTCTGATCATTTTTCATATATAATTTGTCCAAATTGGAGTTACAGAATAAAAGTTATGAATTTTTGAAGTTTAAATAATATTCTGGAATTTCCTGATTTAAATTAAATCCAGAAATATAAATATTGCGCCAGCATGATGTCAGCATGACGTCAGTGGTCAACTGCGGCTGGCTGGGGTCAAACCTGACGTGTGGGGTCCACACGTCAGTGACAGGGGGGTTTAAGAGGGTTAAATTAATCCTAATTAGGGATTAGTGGCGCTGGGGCCCACTGTCAGTGTCAGGGGGGGTAGTTAGTTTAATTAGTACCTAAACTAATTTAGCAGGGCCCCGGGCCCACATGTAAATGACCCAGGGGAGGTCAAACCCCCGGTCAACAGGGCCTAACACGCCGGCGGTTCGTCGCCGGTGGCAACAGGCGCGGCGGAGGGCTCGGGTTCGCTCCTCCGGCATCCAAATGGACGGAGGAGAGCGGCTACGGAGAGCTGGAGCTCGCCCGCGCCCGTTTCAGCAAGCAGCAGCAGCTAGGGCGGCCGGAGACGATGGCCCCGAGCTCGGCAGCGGCGGCCGGAGCTCGGGCGTGCTCGGGTTCGGCGTTACACGGCACGGCGAGGTCAGCTGAGGGCCTCTACGGATTACTGGGGTCGTCAGGAGCACTCGAAGGCAACGCGCGCAGGTGGAGGAGCCCGGGAGCACGAAGCTCACCGGCCATGGCGGACGGCGGCTTCGGGTGCTCGTGGGGCGGCGGCTACAGCGCGGAGGGGAGCATGCTGAGTTAGGGGAGAGGGTCAGTGACTCACGGCGATGACGAGGGGACGCTCGGCGAGGTCGGGGACGGTCCGGAGCCGGCGAATTTGACGAAGATGGTCTCCGGTGGCCGAGGGGGGGAACGGCGACGTGGCGGCGATGCAGGGCTTCCAGAGGGCTATGGATCGGTGGGGAGGAAGAGGGGGTCGAGGCGGAGCTCCTGAGCTAGTCGGGGGAGCGAGGGGTGGCCGGTGGCGGCTGCTATGGCGAACGGCGGCGACGGTGGTGTTCGGCCGTGTGAGAGAGAGAGCGAGGGAGAGGAGGGAAGAACCGCGGGAGAGTGAGAGAGAGCAGGGGGGAGGCGTGGCGTCATCCAGGGCATCGAGGCGAGGAGGGGAGGGCAGGCAGGCAGGCGAGAAGGTGGCGTGGCGCGGTGGCGCGCGCGCGCGCCGGCCACACTCCCCTCCCTCTGTCGGGACGAAGACGACAGAGGAGGGAGACGGGCTGGGCCGCCTACTGGCTGGGCCGGCCAGCTGGCTGGGCTGCACAGGGAGAAGCCCAGGTAAGCTCCTCCTTTTTCTTTATTTCTGTTTTTCTAATTTCTGACATGTGTTTTGATTTAAATAATATATTAAATCATTTATTTAACTTATGCCAATTTTTGCAGGAGCTAGATATATTATTCCAGGGCTCCTTTATAAATGGCATAATATTTGGACATATATTAATATATATAAATAATATAGTTCCAATGCAAATATTTATGCCTTAATTCCAAATGCCCAAAATAAATACCTATGAGCTCTTAAAAATATTGGTTTGATTTTTATCTCTGTCCAATATTTTCAGAGAGCAACATGAGCATTTTCTTGGACCCTTTTGGAGAAATTTTTATTTGGGTCATTTTTCAGAAATGATTCTGAGGGTTTCACAAATCCCCATTTCAAATTAAATGGAATTTTAAACATGATGCACACACTCTGATGCATGACTAGCTAGGGTGTGACAAAAGGTTTTCGACAAGTTCAAGGGGTTGACTACGATGAGACTTTATCACCCGTAGCGATGCTTAAGTCCGTCCAAATCATTTTAGCAATTGCCGCATTTTATGATTATGAAATTTGGCAAATGGATGTCAAAACTGCATTCCTGAATGGATTTCTAGAAGAAGAGTTGTATATGATGCAGCCAGAAGGTTTTGTCGATCCAAAAGGTGCTAACAAAGTGTGCAAGCTCCAGCGATCCATTTATGGACTGGTGCAAGCCTCTCGGAGTTGGAATAAACGCTTTGATAGTGTGATCAAAGCATATGGTTTTATACAGACTTTTGGAGAAGCCTGTATTTACAAGAAAGTGAGTGGGAGCTCTGTAGCATTTCTGATATTATATGTAGATGACATATTATTAATTGGAAATGATATAGTATTTCTGGATTGCTTAAAGGAATACTTGAATAAAAGTTTTTTGATGAAAGACCTCGGTGAAGTTGCTTACATATTAGGCATCAAGATCTATAGAGATAGATCAAGACGCTTAATTGGACTTTCACAAAGCACATACCTTGATAAAGTTTTGAAAAAGTTCAAAATGGATCAGGCAAAGAAAGGGTTCTTGCCTGTATTACAAGGTGTGAAGTTGAGTCAGACTCAATGCCCGACCAGAGCAGAAGATAGAGAGAAAATGAAAGATGTTCCTGATGCTTCAGCCATAGGCTCTATCATGTATGCAATGCTGTCTACCAGACCTGACATATGCTTAGCAATAAGTTTCGCAGGGAGGTACCAAAGTAATCCAGGAATGGATCACTGGACAGCGGTCAAGAATATCCTGAAATACATGAAAAGGACTAAGGATATGTTTCTCGTTTATGGAGGTGACAAAGAGCTAGTCGTAAATGGTTACGTCGATGCAATCTTTGACACTGATCCGGACAATTCTAAATCACAAACCGGATACGTGTTTATATTAAACGGTGGAGCTGTCAGTTGGTGCAGTTCTAAAAAAAAGTGTCGTGTAGGGATCTACATGCGAAGCGGAGTACATAGCTGCTTCGTAAGCAGCAAGTGAAGGAGTCTGGATGAAAGGGTTCATTTCCGATCTAGGTGTCATACCTAGTGCATCGGGACCAATGAAGATCTTCTGTGACAATACTGGTGCAATTGCCTTGGCAAAGGAATCCAGATTTCACAAGAGGACCAAACACATCAAGAGATGCTTCAATTCCATCCGGGACCAAGTCCAGGTGGAAGACATAGAGATTTGCAAGATACATACGGATCTGAATGTTGCAGACCTGTTGACTAAGCCTCTTCCACGAGCAAAACATGATCAGCACCAAGACTCCATGGGTGTTAGAATCATTACTGTGTAATCTAGATTATTGACTCTAGTGCAAGTGGGAGACTGAAGGAAATATGCCCCAGAGGCAATAATAAAGTTATTTCCTCATATCATGATAAATGTTTATTATTCATGCTAGAATTGTATTAACTGGAAACATGATACATGTGTGAATACATAGACAAACTTAATGTCACTAGTATGCCTCTACTTGACTAACTCATTAATCAAAGATGGTTATGTTTCCTAACCATAGACATGTGTTGTAATTTGATTAATGGGATCACATCATTAAGAGAATGATGTGATTGACTTGACCCATTCCGATGGCTTAGCACTTGATCGTTTAGTATGTTGCTATTGCTTTCTTCATGCCTTATACAAGTTCCTACAACTATGAGATTATGCAACTCCCGTTTACTGTAGGAACACTTTGTGTGCTACCAAACGTCACAACGTAACTGGGTGATTATAAAGGATCTCTACAGGTGTCTCCAAAGGTACATGTTGAGTTGGCGCATTCCGAGATTAGGTTTTGTCACTCCGATTATCGGAGGTATCTCTGGGCCCTCTCGGTAATGCACATCACTATAAGCCTTGCAAGCAATGTAGCTAATGAGTTAGTCACGGAATGATGCATTACGTAATGAGTAAAGAGACTTGCCGGTAACGAGATTGAACTAGGTATTGGGATACCGACGATCGAATCTCGGGCAAGTAACATACCGATAACAAAGGGAACAACGTATGTTGTTATGCGGTTTGACCGATAAAGATCATCGTAGAATATGTAGGAGCCGATATGAGCATCTAGGTTCCGCTATTGGTTATTGACCAGAAACGTGTCTCGGTCATGTCTACATAGTTCTCGAACCCGTAGGGTCCGCATGCTTAAAGTTTCGATGACAGTTATATTATGAGTTTATGAGTTTTGATGTACCAAAGTTTGTTCGGAGTCCCGGATGTGATTACGGACATGACGAGGAGTCTCGAAATGGTCGATACATGAAGATTGATATATTGGAAGCCTATATTTGGATATCGGAAGTGTTCCGGGTGAAATCGGGATCTTACTAGAGTACCGGGAGGTTACCGGAACCCTCCGGGGCCTTAGTGGAGAAGAGGAGAGGAGGCAAGGGCTGGGCCATGCGCCCCTCCCCCTAGTCCGAATAGGACAAGGAGAGGGGGACGGCGCCCCCCTTTCCTTCCTCTCTCCCTCCTCCTTCCCCCCTTCTCCTAGTGCAAGAAGGAATGAGAGAGTCCTACTCCCGGTGGGAGTAGGACTCCCCTTGGCGCGCCCCCTCCTAGGCCGGCCACCCCTCCCCCTGGCTCCTTTATATACGGGGGAAGGGGGCACCTCTAGACACAACAACTGATCTCTTGATCTCTTAGCCGTGTGCGGTGCCCCCCTCCACCATAGTCCTCCTCAATAATATTGTTGCAGTGCTTAGGAGAAGCCCTGCGACGGTAGAACATCAAGATCGTCACCACTCCATCGTGCTGACGGAACTCTTCCCCGACATTCTACTGGATCGGAGTACGGGGATCGTCATCGAGCTGAACGTGTGCTTGAACTCAGAGGTGCCGTAGTTTTGGTGCTTGATCGGTCGGGCCGTGAAGACGTACGACTACATCAACCACTTTGTTCTAACGCATCTGGTTTCGGTCTACGAGGGTACGTGGACAACACTCTCCCCTCTCGTTGCTATGCATCACCATGATCTTGCGTGTGCGTAGGAATTTTTTTGAAATTACTATGTTCCCTAACAAAATTCTCCATCATCAGCCTCCAATCCAAACCGAATATAGTTCGGCTGAGAGTCCCCTGATAAGGAGAGGGTTTTTAATGAGTTTAGCACATCGCCTAAAGGTGAGTGCCGGAAGATGTCCGTGGAGCTGAACTCGACGATCGGCGCCTGATCAGGTTCGATGGGCGCGGATGCACGCAGTTCGGAACCTATGGTCAGAGACGAATCCGAGGTTCCGATGACATAGGCCCTGCTCGAGGTTGTATCTGTGTGCCGCTCTAACGCCGCTGAGTCTGCGACTTCCATGGCGGGGTTGACCTTCCCGTCCTCGGACGGCACAATCTGCTCCGGATCCAGGGCCATATTAGTTACAGGCTCTATTTCCTAGGCACGGTCCAATAACAGATTTAAGTCATGTTCATCGTGGTAGCAGGGAGCAGCTACCATGGGCTCAAATCCGTCGAAGATCAAGTCTCTGCGGATATCAGCAACGTAACTCAAGCTTCCAAACCTGACCTGATGGCCGGGGGCATAGCTGTCGATCTGCTCTAGATGGCCAAGCAAGTTGGCCCACAGTGCGAAGCCGCCGAATACGAAGACCTATCTGGGGAGGAAAACCGTCCCTGGACTGCATTGTTGTAGATTATTGTGGAGCCATCAAACCTTTTGGTGACGACGAAGCGGAACTCTCAATGAAAGCACCAATGTCGGTGTCAAAATCGGCGGATCTCGGGTAGGGGGTCCCGAACTGTGCGTCTAAGGTTGATGGTAACAGGAGGCGGGGGACACGATGTTTACCCAGGTTCGAGCCTTCTCTATGGAGGTAATACCCTACTTCCTGCTTGATTGATCTCGATGAATATGAGTATTACAAGAGTTGATCTACAACGAGATCGTAATGGCTAAAACCCTAAAAGTCTAGCCTGCATGATTATGATTGCCTCTACAGACTAAGCCCTCCGGCTTATATAGACACCGGAGGAGACTAGGGTTATACAAAGAACGGTTACAGAGAAAGGAATCTTCATATCCAGGCGCCAAGCTTGCCTTCCATGCAAAGGAGAGTCCCATCCGGACACGGGAGAGAGTCTTCGGTCTTGTATCTTCACAGCCCATCAGTCCGGCCTGTGCTACATAGTTCGGCCATTCGAGGACCCCTTAATCCAGGACTGCCTCACGCCGGCCCTAAAGCGAGAGATGGTTGTACACGAGGAGGGCGAGATCATGTAGACGGAACAGGACCCGACGATGGAGCTCTTTATGGTCTCGATGGACCTCACCTTGCTCCACTGCCCCTTGTTCCTCCGCCCCATGAAGCTTCCAGTGTATGAGGTTCCAATACACCTCGTCCGTTCGGCTGATCGAGCAAGGTGCAGGTTTCTTGATTGATGTGTTGTTCGATTGATTTGTGCAGTGCAAGGGAGGGCACCTGGCCTGCGCGGACTACCGCGTCGAGCGCCCCGGGAACCAGCAGCAGTGCCAGAAGTGCGAGCGCGGCAGTGGTTTCGATGTGCGGAACACGGCGGTGGATGCCGTCCATTCGACGGTGAGGTTGGAGTGCCCGCACGAAGGCTGTGGGTACGTCACTTACCACAAGCTCACCGATCACCAGAGCATGTGTCCGCTCACGCCCTGCAAATGCCCCGTTCCAGTCTGCGGCTATGAAGGCCCGCCGCCGGCGCTCTTGAAAGCACAAGTGCTCCCTGGGTGATTTTGGTAATTAATGTCAACATATCTCTTGTTGGATTAATACTTTTATCTAGTGTATTTCAGATAAGTCCAACAGTGGAGTGGCATGGACAAGAGGTTGTGGAACCCCTTCAAGATGCTAAGGACAAAGGATTGGCTCAAGCTCTAAAGTTCAAGACTCTACATTTTCTATTTCAGTGAACCAAGATCATGTTGAGTCCATAGGAAAGCCAATACTATTAAAAGGGGATGAGGTGTTGCTTAATGGCTTGCTTGCTCAAAGTGCTTAGTGATATGCTCCGAAGCCCTCAACCACTTTCTCATATCAACATATGTCCCAAACCAAAATTCAAACTCGGCCCCACCGATTTGATCCATCTGGTGCCACCGAGTTCAGTTGACATAGCCACTGCTAGTAACCCTAGTCACTTCGGTCTAACCGATGGGATCTCGGTCTCACCAAGATGGGCTTGCAAACTCCCTGTTGTCTATTACAATATTTTCAGTCTCACCGAGAATATGTAATAGGTCACGCCGATTTTGCCTGATGTTTTGCTTATTACCAAATCGGCCCCACCAAGTTGTGTAATGGATTGAACCGAGATGAGGTTTTACCCTAACCCTTGCACATCGGTTCCATCGGGTTGATCATGTCGGTCCCTGATACGTCTCCAACGTATCTATAATTTTTTATTGTTCCATGCTATTATATTATTCCTTTTGGACGTTTATGGGCTTTATTTTACACATTTATATCATTTTTGGGACTAATCTACTAACCGGAGGCCCAGCCCATATTGCTGTTTTTTTTCCTATTTCTGTATTTCGAAGAAAAGGAATATCAAACAGAATGAAACCTTCGGGAGTGTGATTTTTGGAACGAACGTGATCCGGAGAGCTTGGAGTGCAAGTCAAGAAGCAGCCGAGGGCTCCACGAGATAGGAGGCCGTGCCCCCTTGTAGGTCGCGCTCCCTATCTCGTGGGCCCCTCGGGCGGCCACCGACGTACTTCTTCCTCCTATATATACCTACGTAACCCGAAAACATCCAGGGGCACCACGAAACACAATTTCCACCACCGTAACCTTCTATATCCGCGAGATCCCATCTTGGAGCCTTCGCCGGCACTCTGCCGGAGGGGGAATCGACCATGGAGGGCTTCTACATCAACATCCTTGCCCCTCCGATGAGTTGTGAGTAGTTTACCACAGGCCTACGGGTCCATAGTTATTAGCTAGATGGCTTCTTCTCTCTTTTTGGATCTCAATACAATGTTCTCCCCCTCTCTTATGGAGATCTATTCCATGTAAACTCTTTTTGCGGTGTGTTTGCCGAGATCCGGTGAATTGTGGGTTTGTGATCAAGTTTATCTATGAATAATATTTGAATCTTCTCTGAATTCTTTTATGTATGATTGAGTTATCTTTGCAAGTATCTTCGAATTATTAGTTTGGTTTGGCCTACTAGATTGGTCTTTCTTGCCATGGGAGAAGTGCTTAGCTTTGGGTTCAATCTTGCGGTGTCCCTACCTAGTGACAGAAAGGGTTGCAAGGCACGTATTGTATTGTTGCCATCGAGGATAACAAGATGGGGTTTATATCATATTTCTTGAGTTTATCCCTCTACATCATGTCATCTTGCTTAATGCGTTAGTCTGTTCTTATGAACTTAATACTCTAGATGCATGCTGGATAGCGGTCGATGTGTGGAGTGATAGTAGTAGATGCAGTCAGGAGTCGGTCTACTTGTTATGGACATGATGCCTATATACATGATCATGCCTAAATAATCTCATAACTATGCGCTTTTCTATCAATTGCTCGACAGTAATTTGTTCACCCACCGTAATACTTATGCTATCTTGAGAGAAGCCTCTAGTGAAACCTATGGCCGCCGGGTCTATCTCTTATCATGTTTGCTTTCAATCTGCTTTTATTTGCATCTTTAATTTTTGCATGTATATTATAAAATACCAAAAATATATTTATCTTATCTTACTATCTTTATTAGATCTCACTTTCGCAAGTGGACGTGAAGGGATTGACAACCCCTTTATTGTGTTGGTTGCGAGTTCTTAGTTTGTTTGTGTAGGTGCGTGGGACTTTTGAGGAGCCTCGTACTAGATTGATACCTTGGTTCTCAAAACTGAGGGAAATACTTACGCTACACTTGCTGCATCACCCTCTCCTCTTCGAGGAAAACCAACGCAAGCTCAAGACGTAGCAAGAAGGATTTCTTGCGCCGTTGCCGGGGAGGTCTTCACTCAAGTCAAGACATACCAAGTACCCATCACAAACCCACCTCCCTCACATTTACATTATTTGCCATTTGCCTCTCGTTTTCCTCTCCCCCACTTCACCCTTGCCGTTTTATTCGCCCTCTCTTTCCCAATTTCCTCCTCTCTTTTCCGTTTGCCTTCTCGTTGCCATGGCCGAATCAAAAAGAACTAAGGGCCCTTTCCTAGGTTCTAGTACCTTCGATAACCCCTCTATCCTCTCTAAGCTCATGAATAATGACGCTATATACACTACAAAAAAATACACTTCCGTGATGATACGTGTTTGTCACAGTAGGTCGCGTTTTTTGTCATGCATGTACATCCATGACAAATTTATGACAGAATCAAGATAGTCATACATGTGCTGTCGTAGAAGTGTTCCATGACATTACAAACATTATCATCACGGAAGTGTCCACTTCCATGACGATAAATCACGGGTCATAGAAGTACTTTCGTCAAGGGTGACCGACACGTGGCATCCACCATAATGGAACGCCGTTAAGCTATCGGGTCGGGTTTTGGATCCGATAACCCGTTAACAGCCCCAACCAATGGGGATTTTCCACATGTAAAATCATCATTGGCTGGAGGAAACACGTGCCAGCTCACCGTTGGGACAGATGTCATCCACTCATTGGACAAAAGGCGCCTATGATACGTCGACACATGGGACGGCCCAACAGAGGCCCATTCCTGTGAAAAGGCCGGCCCGTTTGACTTGGTCAAAAGGTGGCGGGCCGGCCCATGTAAAGCCTGTTAACGGCCTGTTCGCATATAGCCCATTTACAGCCCGCTAACCCAAGGCCCGTTACGCCCTATCAGAATTAGGCCCAGTAGCGTCATCTGGGCCACCCAAGATGATTCTAGCCCGTTTTCACTTCTGGCCCACGACGTCTTTTGGCCCATATGAGGCCCTATGTAACTCTTGGCCTATTAACGGCCCGTGGTGAAACTGGCCCGTAATGAACAGTGTATGACTTTACACCCATTAACGACCCATGGTGAAACTGGTCCGTAATAAATAATGTATCACTTTATACCCATTAAGGGCCCGTTATTCCGTTGGGCCGTTTCCAGCCCATGTTATCTTTCGGCCTTCTCAGAGCCCATTTATTCTTGGGCTCATTTCTAGCATTCATTTACTTACGGCCCGTTACTGTCATTTTCTGCTTATGGGCCAAATTCAGCCCGTGGTTACAGTCGGCCCATTTGTGGTCCGTTAACACGTTGGGCCATTTTCATAGCGTCACGAAATACGGCCTATTAACGATAGCCCATTATGGTCGGCCCATGAACGGACGATTTCAACTCTAGCCCATTTACGACCATAATGTGGCCTGTTGTTGGCCCATTGTTGGCCAATCGATCATACTGCCCGTATAAGGCCAGTTGATGATACGGCCCGTAGAAGTCCCATTGTTTCTACGGCCCGTACAAGGTCCATTGTTTCTACGGCCCGTAGAAGGCCCACTATTTATACGTCCCGTAGAAGGCCCACTGTTTCTACGGCCTGTAGGTCCAGTGTCACTATAGTAAATATTAGCCCATGGTTATTGTGGCCTAGTTTTAAAAAATAGGTTGTTGCAGCCACTAGCAAACCGCAGAAAAAGAACTGCACTGACTACAAGCAAACAAATAAACAAGACAACAAGGAAATAAATAAGCAAGCAACTTACACTAGGCTATCACGGCTATTACACATATTACATCCACTGGGCATCAAAGTTCGCCACCAGTGCAAATATAGGGAACACAGCAGCATATAAATGCCGCAGCAAAACAAGTCCAGAACTGAAACCACTTCAGAAGAGCTCAAGAAACAATATCCTAGGTACCCATAATGCTGGCAAGATGCTTAGCAAGCTTATTAACTTTCTCTTGTTTGGCGCTTAAGTCCTCCAGCGCCTGTTGTTGCACCAGAAAGTATGCATCTGAATTCTACAGGGACTTCCTCAGTCCTTTGGCTTCCTGTCGCATAACATCTGATCGATGTCTTTCAACTTGAAGTTGAGACCCAAGAAGCCGAACTGACTCAGGCAACGAGTTCGAAGAGCTGGTGCCAGCAGTGGTAGCCTGTAACTCGAACACTACATCAAGACAGGACTTTGGGGTTGTCTCAGTGTCCTCAATATAGTTTTTATCATCTTTCTTGAAGACCAACAGGGATGTCTCACTATCTTGAACCTTATCTGCATTACTTCCTTTACCATTGCATAACAAGGTACTCTTCTCCAATATTTTATCCACGTTCTAAATGGGAAACAAACAAACACATCTCAGGTTTACAATGTAGTATATGAAACTCATTTTGGTAAACCAGTTCAGTAGTAAGGTGGACAGGATAACAGCATGAAACAAACATATATCTATGTAGTATGGTCACTGTATGGTCTATATCATTCTAGTTTATGTTGCCAAATCAGGATAGATACAGTTTGAATCATACCTATTTAAGACAAAGAAGCATAGACAGAATATAAGTGTGGGAAACTACACAGCAATAACAACACTTGTAATGTGCATGGCATGAGAACATAACTGTTTATTCAATTGAAACTGGAATCAACATAGAGCAAGTTACAACAGCAAACAGCCAAACACGTTGAAGAAACAGGTTTAAAACATACCTGTTGCGCCATTGGAGTTTCAGTTGCATCCTTCAAATTTGAAATTGGTTGGTATCAGTAAATACAGTGATGCAAGAGCAAAGTAGTATGAACCATAGCTACGGAACCTGACCTGAGAACAATTCTTCTTATGCTTTAAGCGTTGACCTCGGGTTTGAAGTGGTGGTCCTCGTGATTTGGGCACTGCAGTTGCCTTACTAACTGCTCGTGTTTGGGTGCTCTATGGTGGAGACGGTGCTGTGTCAACGGGAACTGGGTGTCTATCTGCTGGGGTTGGGGTTAGAAGGGGTGTAGCTGGTTCTCTGTCCAACTAGGTGGGGTACAATCTTCATGAGTGTGGGTTATGTGTGGTGGGGCTGATTCTTGGGCAAGTACAACCGTGGTTCTATCTGCATTGACAGGTAGCACGATCTTTTCTGAAGACCGTGTTTTTACTCCCACAAATACTGCCATCACTCCCTCCAATTGAAATGGCTGATAAACAAGAAAAGTAATTGAATGTACACACATTGTAAGATAGACAGGTGCAATGGATAGTAGGGAAGAAAACTGGGCATGAAATAATTCACATTTATGTTGTCTAAGCAAACAGAATAGCAGGACATAATTTCACATATATGATGGCTAATTAAACAGGATAGCATGACACAATTTCACATGTATGATGGCTAACTAAACTGGATAGAATGACATACTTCAAAATATGATGACTATGTAAATAGGATGACATGATATAACTATACGATGTGTCTATTAAAGTGGTTGGCATGCCATAAATCACAAACATGCCGTCGATGGAAACATGATGGCATGATATAATTCACGGATAGAATGACATAATTTAAAATATGATGACTATGTAAACAGGATGAGATGATATAACTATATTATGTCTTTAGAAAATGGGTTGGCATGCCATAATTGAGATACATGTTGTCTATGTAAACATCATGGCATGACATAATTCAAATATGTGATTTATATACTAAGGAAAGAAGCAGAGGGAAATTGCATATATGATGTGTCAACTAAGGAGATGGCATTCAATATTGTGTATATCATGTAAAAAATAAGCATTGCAATACAACATATGCATTATATGAGTAATATAACCCTGCCAAGTTTGAGCATACACCTCAGGGGGATAATAGGACTGGTCATCTGCCTCTGAATCCTCCTCTGAAGAGCTATCTGTAACCAGCAAGATGTCTGCTTCAGCAGGTAGCATTGTCTGCTCTGAAGATCTTGTTTTCACTCCAGATTTCTCCATCACCAATTCAAATGGCTGATGCACAGGAAGAGGAGTTGAATATACAAACATTGTCGACAAAAGCAATGAGAAATACAAAAAAAGGACGGCATGATATAATTCACATATATAACTTTGGCGAGATGTCGGGGCGATCTCTGGGTGGCCACGAGCACCTATGGGGCACAGGGGGCCCCTTCTAGTCCGGCGAGGTAGCGGAGGGCGTGCGCAGAGCAGATCGAGGTCGGGCGCGCGGGGGAGACGGGCGATTTTTACCCAGCTTTGGAGCTCTCCGGAGAGATAAAACTCCTACTGCTGCCTTGTGCTTGTATTTGATCTTGCTCGAGAGTGCGAGCGTATGGTGGTGTTGCGTGTATCGAGTGGACCGACCCCCATCTACGTGCGCATGGCCCTCCCTTTTATAGTCTGAAGGGGGCACCAACAGGTGGCAGCGTAGGAAGAGGGGGTAGAAAGGTAAAAATGCAGGTTGGTACAACAGTGACCAACAGTGCCCCCTACCTAACTTTGACGGCAGGGGACAAGGGCATTTAATGCCCATCCGGTCGCCCCAACAGTGCAAAGAAATGACTGTTAGGTGAGCCACCGGTTGCCACGATGGCGTCTCTGTCAGCTCCGCTTGCCACCTCGCTCCGCATGGCTGCGCAGCGCCTCGCCACGTGCCCCTGGGATGGCCCTGGGGTGACACGTCGCTGGATGCACTGGAGTTTGGGTGGCAGCCTTGCCGCGGCAAGTGCCTTGCCGCGGCCCTTCTCTTGTTGCGCCGGCAAGCTTGCCGGCTGCCGGGCCTTGCCGGGACGCGCGGGGCGTCGCGGCAAGTCTTCTGGAAGTGCCTTGGTTGGCCTTCCCGGCAAGCTCCTCTTGCCGGGGCCTTTGTCTTCTCAGTTGGTACTTTGTTCTTGAATGGCAGTAATAGGGAATGACGGAGGGTCTTGGCGGGTGCCCAACAAGCCTTGCCGCGGGGCACTGCGACTGCCCGTGCACAGGTTCGGGGTACTAAGGTACCCCTACTTTAGTGCACCGACAGGAGCCCCCGAGCCTGGGCCATACACGGTGCCGAGCGTTGTTGGGTCAGGCCCAAAACAGTGCACGGGCACGCCCGGCCTAGGTCCACGCAAAACCGGACTCCGCGTCCACCGCGTTCTCTCGCAACGGCACGCGTTGATTGCGGTGTCGTGGGAGGCGTGGGTGGTGTGTGCGATTTTCAAGGCGTCCACCCCCGTGATCACGGGGCAGGGCGAGGTCACTTCATCCGTCGCCTCGGCTTCGTCTCCCCGCCACGCGGCTCCCATGCGCGTGGGGTCGTGGGCGGCGAAGGTGGGAAATCGAGCCGTCACGGGCAGAGATGGTGGGTCGGCCCTGTTTCTCTGCCCTCCCCGTGCTCCGATTGGCTGAGCGGGGCGGCCGAGCCCCCACCTTGCTCCTTAAAAAGGGTGGAAGGGGAGTGCAAAAAGCCAGCACTTCCTCTTCTTCCTCTTTCTTCAACTTCTGCTACTCTTCCCCCCATCTGCCATGGAGGGAGGGAACCCTGGTCCTTCATCGGTGGCGGCGAGGGTCGCCACCAGGCAGCGCGCCTCTTCCTATCCCGCGCCTGTGGTGGCGGAGCCGGCCACGAGGGGAAGAGGGAGGGAGCGAGGCCGTGGACGAGGTCGAGGACGTGGTCGGAGCGCTCGGGGGAGAGGCGGCCGGGGCGGTGCGCCACCCCCGTCTCCGCCGGCAGCTCCTCTCCTCGAGGCGGTCCACACCGGGGACGACCCCTGGGAGTTCTTCGTCAAGCTGCGCCGGGCACCTCGTCGCCGCCTCCGGCTTCCGGCCCCGTTTGCAAGCGCGATGGAACCGGACCCGCCCGAGATGTTGGAGTTGCGCATGAGGGGCTGCGGGATCAGCGGCACTCGAGTTAGTGTCGTATCCCCAGATGTCGGGGCGTATCTCTGTGGCCTCGAGCACCTATGGGGCACTGGGGGCCCCTTCTGGTTCGGCAAGGGAGCGGAGGGCGTGTGCAGAGCAGATCGAGGTCGAGCGCGCGAGGGAGACGGGCGATTTTTACCCAGCTTCGGGGCTCTCCGGAGAGATAAAACCCCTACTGCTGCTTTGGTGATTGTATTTGATCTTGCTCGAGCGTGCGAGCGTATGGTGATCTCGTGGGTGTCGAATGGACCGAACCCGTTCTACGTGCGCATGGGCCTCCCTTTTATAGTCTGAAGGGGGCACCCACAGGTGGCAGCGTAGGAAGAGGGGGTAAAAAGGTAAAAGCACAGGTTGGTACAACAGTGCACAACAGTGCCCCTACCTAACTCTGACGGCAGGGGACAAGGGCATTAAATGCCTGTCTGGTCGCCCCAACAGTGTAAAGAAACGACTGGTAGGTGAGCCACCGGTTGCCACGATGGCGCCTCTGTCAGCTCCGTTTGCCACCTCGCTCCGCATGGCTGCGTAGTGCCTCGCCACGTGCCCTTGGGATGGCCTTGTGATGACACGTTGCCGGGTGCACTGGAGTTTGGGTGGCAGCCTTGCCGCGGCAAGTGCCTTGCCGCGGCCCTTCTCTTGTTGTGCCGGCAAGCTTGCCGGCCGTCGGGCCTTGCCGGGACGCGCGGGGCGCCGCGGCAAGTCTTCTGGTGGTGCCTTGGTTGGCCTTCCCGGCAAGCTCCTCTTGCCGGGGCCTTCGTTTTCTTGGTTAGTACTTTGTTCTTGAATGGCAGTAATAGGAAATGGTGGAGGGTCTTGGCAGGGGCCCGGCAAGCCTTGCCGCGGGGTGCTGCGACTGCCCGTGCACAAGTTCGGGGTACTAAGGTACCCCTACTTTAGTACACCGACACCAGCCCCCAGCATGATGTACTTCGATTGGGGGTGGAAGACGTTCGCCCGCATCCACAGCTTGACGGCGGGGTTTACCCTCCATTTTAAGTTAATGGAGGGCGACCTTCTCGCCGTCAAGGTCTTCGGGGACTCCGAAACCCGGGCGAGATGCTGCATGGACAGCTCCTCCGATAGCGAAGACTCCCCCTCGAGCAAGGGTGATGAGGAGGAGAGCGACAGCGACGACGACGGCGGCAGTGAGTCCGACTAGGCGTCGGCCGTCGCCTCGCGCGCCACCGGCGACCCCATCATCCGGGTCGCCGGCCTTCTGAACTCCCCGGGGCCGTCTCCTTGGGCGGCTGGTGTAGGGAGGCTGCAGAAGAGGAAGAGGGGTGGCGGCAAGGCCGTCAAGTCGGAGTACGAGGGCGAGGTACCCTCAACAGCGTGCTGACGTCCTGCCGCCTCGTCTTCGAGCTCTGCCTCCGGCGCCTCCGTCTCCGCCAAGCTCCTAGCCGGCTCCCGGGGTGTTTTCTTGGTGTCTTCTGGCACCCGTAGCTCGCCTAGGCGCCCCTTTTGCCCTCCCCGGCAAGCTTCTCTTGCCGGGGCCTCCTTGACCTACCTCCTGAAGAGAGAAACAGGAGAGGGATTACGGGCATCTTATCTCTTTTTAATTTGTAAGCCTTCGGGCCTTAGCTGCATTTAAAACTTGTAATCTTCTCTATCATGTTTTTCATCCTCCATGGACTTGTACTGAATTGGGATGTTTTTTTAATGAAAAGAGGGGAATGCTTGCCGGGTTATATCCTTTACTTGATTTTGTGCCTTGTATGTTTCCACCCTACGCTTTGAGGGAACTTGCCGGCACAAACACACTTGCTGAGTGCGGAACGTCGGCAGCCTGCTGGCGGTGTTGCTTCCGGCAAGAAACCTTGTCGGGCCAGTTGCAGCGCACTTGTATTGTTGAGCGGACTCGAAAACAAGTCAAGGGCGCAACTTGGCCGCGATTCGGCTCCTCCGCGCACAGGTTTTTCCATACAAGGCACACTCATTCAAGGACGCGGCCTCGCATTCTCCAGCCCATAAGAGGATGCATGATGAGGGATGAAAAACTCATCTGATATCGCAGCCCCCGGCGACTCTGGCTCCATCGAGACCCAGGTGCCGGTGCGCCTTTCCTTTCCCTTGCTGCTGACGTTGCGGCCCCCGGGGATCCTAGCCTGCCGCGAAGGAGTTTTGGTACTCGCAGCCCCCAGCAAAACCGGTTTGCTGGGGCCCAGGTGCCGGTGCGCCCTTCTGTTTGTTTTGCTTGTTGCTGTCATTTCAGCCATGAAAACAACTTAGACAGCGCTGTGATAAGTTACTTTTTGTGGCGTAATTTTCACGTTGGGCAACGCAATGCCGTGCTTCGCCCTTTGTATGTTTGTACTCTACGCTTTTTAGGGGACTTGCCTGTGCATACACGCTTGCTGAGTGCGGAACATCAGCAGCCCGCTGGCGGTGTTGCCCCCGGCAAGAAGCCTCGTCGGGCTGGTTGCAGCGCGCTTTCATTGTTGAGTGGACTCAGAAACAAATCAAGGGTGCAACTCAGCCACGAGTCAGCTCGTCTGTGCACAAGTTTCTCATACAAAGGACGTCCCACGGCAAGGCTTGCTACGTTACTTCCTCTACTCCATTACATCCCTTGTACGTTTTTACCCTATGCTTTTAGGGAACTTGCCGGCGCTAACACACTTGCTGAGTGCGGAACATCAGCAGCCCGCTGGCGGTGTTGTTTCCGGCAAGAAACCTTCTCGGGCCAAGCAGCGGACTCGAAAACAAAGCAAGGGTGCAACTTAACCACGAGTTGGTTCCTCCGCGCATAGGTTTTCCATACAAGGCACGAACGTTCGAGGAATATAACATAAAAACTTAAAACTGGAAGTGCTCTGCACTCAAGCTTGGGCGACTTAGCTTTTCCGTCTTCTGCGCTCCGGCAAGGCCGCACTTCTCCCTTGTACGTTTTCACCCTCACGCTTTCAGGGAACCCGCCGGCGCAAACACACTTGCTGAGTGCGGAACATCAGCAGCCCACTGGCGGTGTTGCCTCCGGCAGGAAGAACTCGTCGCGCTAGTTGCAGCACGCTTTCATCATTGAGCGGACTCGAAACAGATCAAGGGCGCAACTTAGCCACGACTCGACCCCTTTGCGTACAGGTTTTCCGTACAAGGTACGGATTTTCAAGGAATATGACTCAAAAGTTTGAAACTGACTGCTTTCTTTGCCCTACTGGCCGGTGGGGCTCGATGGCACGTCCTCGACGGCAGCGCAGCACTCCGGAGAGGTGCGCTTGCCGGAGCAGGCACCAGAGCTGTTCCTGCCGGGCTTAGTCTTCGGTGGAACTACTTTCGCCTTTTTGCACTTGCCGGTGGAGCTCGATGGTGCGTCCTCGACGGTAGCGCAACACTCCGGGGAGGTGCGCTTGCCGGAGTAGGCATCAGAGCCGCTCTTGCCGGACTTGGCATTCTTCTTCCCCCGGGGAGCTTCAGCGGCAAGTGGCTTGCGCTCTGCTGCGGCTGCTGCTTCCCGGTAGATCTTGTCGGTGCAGATGAGTGCATCCTTCTTGTCACCTTGGACAGAAATGACACTTATCGGACCAGGCATCTTGAGCACATTGTAGGCGTAGTGAGAGGCTGCCATGAACTTGGAAAGCGCTGGTCGGCCGAGTATCCCATTGTAGGGCAATGGGATATCAGCAACGTCAAACGTGACCCCCTTAGTTCTGAAGTTCAGCTCGCTGCCGAACGTCACTAGCAATGTGATCTTCCCCTTCGGCTTGCTCCTTCCCGGATTTATCCCTTGAAAGGTACCAGTCTCTTCGAGCTCGCTGTCGGGGATCTGGAGCTTCTTGAGCACTGCTGAAGAGACCAGATTCAGGCCGGCCCCGCCGTCAACCAACATCTTCGTGACCTTGAGGTTGCGGATTGTTGGTGAGACCAACATTGGCAGGCACCCGACCGCAGTGATGCAATCAGGGTGATCCTCAACATCAAAGATGATGGGCGTGCTGGACCACTTTAGAGGCCTGCGCGACTCGACGGACGGCTCCGCTGCGTTCACTTCTCGCATCCACTGCTTGAGTTGGCGGTGCGAGGTGTGCAAAGAGGCACCGTCGTTGATGCACAACACCTCCGTTGCCTTCTGAAACTCTTGGTCATCAGTCTCATCTTCCTCCATCTCATCTTCCTCATCTTCATTTTCGTCCTTGTCGCGGCCACGAGGAGGCCTGTCTCCTCGGCGCGGCTTGGCCTTGCCGCGGTGCCCTCCCAGGGCGGGAAGCTTCTTGCCAGATCCTCCGCCACCTCCCTGGGCTCTCTCCTTGTCGCGACGCTCGTACTCAGCCTTCTGTAGCTCCGCCATCTGCTCGACTTTCTTGCAGGTTTGGAGATCATGTCCCTTGGTGCGGTGGATCTTGCAATACCGCTTGCCGGAGCCATCCTGCTTGTCGGCGGCTACCACAGCCTCGCCGGAGTCATCAGCTTTGGCCTTGTCAGAGCTGCCTCCGTTGCCGGAATGCTCGACAGCTAGCACATCCTTAGCCTTTCTCTTCCTGTTGTTCCGCCTCCGGTTCTTCCTTGCCGGGGCGGCATCCTCACTGTCAGATCCTTTTGCTCCTGCAATCTCTCCGGGGATTTTCCTCCCCTCCTCAGCCCGCGCACACTTGTCGGCCAGAGCATAGAGCTCGCTGACATCCCTGATCTTGCACATCGCCATCTCCTCCCTCATCCTGCGGTTATGCACGTTCTGATGAAACACGCTGATAACTGCGGCAGGGTGGACGTCTGGGATGTTACGCTGCACCTGGCTGAATCTCTGTATGTACTTGCGCAGGGGCTCCCCCTCCTTCTGGACGAGCAGATGCAGGTCACTCTCCTGGCCATGGGGTTTGTGGCCGCCTGCGAAGGCGCCGACAAACTGATGACACAGGTCCGCCCATGAAGAGATGGAGCCGTCCGGCAAGTGCATGAGCCAAGATCTGACGTTGGGCTTGAGCACTAACGGGAAGTAGTTGGCAAGGATTTTCTCGTCGCGCCCTCCGGCAGCCTGCACTGGGATGGTGTAGATGCTGAGGAACTCCGACGGATGTATCCTGCCATCGTACTTCTCGGGCACGTCTGGCTTGAAGTTCTTGGTTTTGGGCCACTGGACTTGCCGCAGCTCTCGAGTGAACGCAGGGCAACCTGCCGCGTATGGCAAGTCGCCTGGTTCCCCTGGCGCATGCATATCGACAGTGCGCCCAGCGCGCTGGTCAGATTGACGCCGTGATTCCCTTCTGCGCTCGATGCGAGTGCGAGCATCTTCTTGTTGTCGTTCTTGGAGAACATGGCGTTGATCGCGGCGGGTTCGCGGGTCCGACGACGCAGTGGAGTCGGCGTCGGGGTTGGCCTGGCGAGCCGGCGATCTTGGCCTTCGGGGCTGGGAGTGCACAGAGGTGGCACCCCAAGCGGTCTTGTCGGCGTCGGCTTGCGCCTGGGCGCCTCGCTGGGGCTTCGACGCGTTCGGTTGCCGGGGCTTGTCGCCGTTGGCGAAGCCGATGAGGCTGTAAATGGTCATCCTCCAGTCGTCAATCTTGTGTGGCGCCGGAGGGTAATCTAGAAGCAGCTGGGCTCGGGCCAGCGCTTCCTCTGCTGTCTTGGGTGGCGGCGGCGACCAGCGGCGCGAGGAGCGGGATGTGCTCAGACTCCCAACTGGGTTGGAAGGAGCAACACCCCGTCCGGGCGACCGTACCTCACTCGCGCCAGCATGCGAGCGTGCATGCTGACCTCGAACGTCCCGCGACCCACCAGCTTGGCGTTGCTCCGATACGAGCACGGTGCTAGGAGCACCGGGGCGTTGTCGACCTTGCACCTCCTGGGAAGGGTGTGGTGTCTGCACGGTCGCCGACGCTTGCGGGGCCTTGTTTTTGGATCTGGTGACGACGTGAGTCCTACCGACGGCGCCCGCTCCTTCGCCAGCGTCCACTCCACCGCCCGCTTGCTCCGGCGGTGGTGGTAGAATCGATGTAGACGCAGCGGCCACCTCCGAAGGCTTCTTCTTCGGTGGCATGTTGATGAAGGCATTGACGTAGCGCGCGCGGAGACCAGATCAGATGCTCACGACCTCGACGCAACCCCTACCTGGCGCGCCAAAGATGTCGGGGCGATCTCTGGGTGGCCACGAGCACCTATGGGGCACGGGGGGCCCCTTCTAGTCCGGCGAGGGAGCGGAGGGCGTGCGCATAGTAGATCGAGGTCGGGCGCGCGAGGGAGACGGGCGATTTTTACCCAGCTTCGGAGCTCTCCGGAGAGATAAAACTCCTACTGCTGCCTTGTGCTTGTATTTGATCTTGCTCGAGAGTGCGAGCGTATGGTGGTATTGCGTGTATCGAGTGGACCGACCCCCATCTACGTGCGCACGGCCCTCCCTTTTATAGTCTGAAGGGGGCACCAACAGGTGGCAGCATAGGAAGAGGGGGTAGAAAGGTAAAAACGCAGGTTGGTACAACAGTGACCAACAGTGCCCCCTACCTAACTCTGACGGCAGGGGACAAGGGCATTTAATGCCCGTCCGGTCGCCCCAACAGTGCAAAGAAACGACCGTTAGGTGAGCCACCGGTTGCCACGATGGCGTCTCTGTCAGCTCCGCTTGCCACCTCGCTCCGCATGGCTGCGCAGCGCCTCGCCACGTGCCCCTGGGATGGCCCTGGGGTGACACATCACTGGATGCGCTGGAGTTTGGGTGGCAGCCTTGCTGCGGCAAGTGCCTTGCCGCGGCCCTTCTCTTGTTGCGCCGGCAAGCTTGCCCGCTGCCGGGCCTTGCTGGGACGTGCGGGGCGTCACGGCAAGTCTTCTGGAAGCGCCTTGGTTGGCCTTCCCGGCAAGCTCCTCTTGCCGGGGCCTTTGTCTTCTCAGTTGGTACTTTGTTCTTGAATGGCAGTAATAGGGAATGCCGGAGGGTCTTGGCGGGCGCTTGGCAAGCCTTGTCGCGGGGTGCTGCGACTGCCCGTGCACAGGTTCGGGGTACTAAGGTACCCCTACTTTAGTACACCGACAAACATGTAGAGTAAAAAAGAGATGCAACAAGTGTACAACCTCTTTGGCGAAGCCATGTCGATCTCAGCGTGATTGGGTTGGCCGGTGAGGATGCTCCGGCTGACTTTGCTGTCGGAGGAGGGGAAGAAGATCTTAGGCGTCTGGAGATGGAGCCTGAGGTACTGCTCCGGTGTGATGGAGGGATTGTCACAACCCCAGTTCTGGCCTTGCCTGTCTTGCATTAGCCTCCATGCATCATGTCTAAATTTTTATGAAACATTGAAATGGGGGCTGATAAACCCTAGCAGCAAATGAAACTCAACTAAGGTCCAAATAAAAATCATTTCACTGAACCCAAAATGCTCTTCTAAAATGTTCATCATCTTTGGATTGGTCTTGAACCTCTGCCAAAAATATTGCACATTTTTCTAGGTCAATTGGGGGTCACTGAATTAAATCCTACAGTATTTGCATTTGAGCATTTAAATCCTATAAAATATTTTAAATGCCCAAATAATCAGAAACTGAAATGTTTACTGTTGGTAATATTCCAAACAGTGGCCATAGTCAGTTGCATGATTTTTGGAAATGCTTTGGCATTTTTAATAAATCTAAACACAATTACAGAAAATAGGAAATAGAAAAACCAGAGAGAGAGAACCTACCTGGGGAACTTACCTGGCGGCCCATCTACTCTGGCCCAGCTGATTGGCGCTGCTAGCCGTCGACTCCACCGCGCCAGAAGGATGCCGAGCGCGTGCTCGCCGTGCGCACACACGCGCCCATGCCACCTCCTGCCTGCTAGCTTGCGTGGCGCCACGGACAGACCCACGAGAGCCGTCTGGATCGCTCTGACCGCCCCGCACTCTCCCCCTCGTCTCCCTCTCGCCCTGTCCACCATGGCCGAGACGCCCGCGAGCTCGCTGCCGCGATAGCCGCGGCCATCGCCTCTCCCTCCTCTGCTTGAGCAGTCCAGGAGCTCCGAATCATCGCCGTAGCCCTCTCGGTCGACTCAGGCGATCGGAAGAGCGCTGGCGCGTCGTCCTCGACCTCATTTTCTTCCTCGGCCACGGGAGATCGCAGCCGGGATTCCGCCGCCATCAAGCCTTCCTTGAGCACGCTGACCCTCTCCCTGTCCTCCCTGTGAGCCACTGAATCTTCCCCCCTCTCCTCTCTCTTCTTTTTGCGCCCCCAGCTAGTTTCACCGCCGTGCCCGAATCTCGCCGCCGCCGTGCCATGTCGCTGCCGCGGCCAGAGCTTCCCCCACCCGCTTCTGAGCGTGTCGCCGTTCTCACCATGCTCCCAGGAGCCGAACGCATGCACCATCTCCTCCGGTCGTGCTCCCTAACACCGAACCCGAGCTCGCCCGAACTCCGGCCGCCGCAAAAGTTGCCGCCGTCATCGGTTTAGTCCACTCTAGCGCGAGCTGTTGCCTCCGTTGGATGCGCGAGGCTCTCAGCTTTCTGTAGCCGCAAACCGCGTCCAAAACCGAGCCCTGTGGGCGTTTTCCGAAGCGCTCCACCGCGTCCGGCCTCGCCGGCGGCTAAACGCCGGCGAGTTGACCGCTTTGACCGGCGAGGTTTGACCCCGTCTGTCCAGGGGTTTGACCCCTCTCTCTCACTGACATGCGGGCGCCGGCCCCTGTTAATTAGCTAAGTGTTAAAATTAACTTAAGTTAATCCCATAGTCACTGACGTGTTGGTCCAGGGACTAATTAACCTAGATTAACTTTTAGTTAGTACTAATTAACCCTGTTAGCTGACTGAGTCACTGACTAGTGGACCCCACTGGTCAGGTTTGACCTGGACCGGCCCCGTTGACCTGCTGATGTCACGCTGACGTCAGGCTGATGTAGTAATCCTTTTCTGGAATTAGTTTAATTCTATTTATTCAGGAAATTCCAGAAAATAGTTAAAACTTGTAAAAATCATAGAAATTCAACCGTAACTCCAAATGAGATAAATTCTATATGAAAAATGATCAGAAAAATCCAATCTATTCATCTGTACCATTTTCATGCATGTTAGAACAACTTATAGCTGCTGTTTAGGACAAATCATATAAATGGCATTTAAATAATCACATGTGGAGTTTGAATTTGAACCTAGGGTACAAACCAACTCCATTTAACTTGCTGCTAGTTGCATTAGCTCAAAACACCAGCATGTTGCCATGTCATGATCATGCATCATAATGTCGCATTGCATTGATTGTGTTTCCTCTCTCTTCCCTGTAATTGTTCCCTCTCAGTAGACGTGGTTCCGATGATGAGATCGGTGACACCGATGAAGAGCTATATTATCTTCAGAAGTTCCAGGCAAGCAAAACCCCCTTGTTCATTCCGATACAATCCCACTCTCTCACTCCTGCTCTATTTTACTGCATTAGGACAACAACGATACAACTGTTACATGCTGCGGTAGTTGAACCCCTTATCCTCTGCATGACCTGTCATTGCCACAGTAAATAGATGAAACCCACTAGCATGAGTAGGAGTTGTTTGAGCCCTGATGTGCCTATTCATACATGCTTGTTGTCATGCCTGCTACTGCTTAGAGTTGAGTCAGGTCTGATTCATCGGGGATGAATCGAAGGTGTGTGAACATGTCCTACTGTCAAGAGCTAAGTGTGTGAACACGATTTGGTAAAGGTAGCGGTGAGAGGCCATGTAGGAGTACATGGTGGGTTGTCTCATTGCAGCAGTCCTCAGGAACTGAGTTTGTGTTTGTGATCCATGAACAGCTACTACCACACATTGGGTTCCGGTAACTCGGCCCCTCTCGACTTATTAATCAACCTGATCTCTGTCCAGGAGTTGCAAATAGTTTCTGGTGTTTGTAGGTAGTGTTAGTAGTCTACCAAGTGGCACCCGGTATAGGTGGCCTTGGGACAGACTAGGTGCAGTGGCACGGTGTACCAAGTGGCACCCGGATGGTGGGCTTGGGAACCCTGCTCAGATCGTTTGGGGCCGTGAGCCACACCCCGGCCGGATCTCCTTGCGGATGGAACCCGAATAGGCGATAAACCTGGAAGAGAGACTTGTGTGGTTAGTCAGGTCATGGCCGACTCCCTTGCCCGGCTTCCGCTTGAAGGTTGCCGAGGTACATGACGTGTACAGGGCGATAAGTGGCGAGAGCGTGTGTGAAGAAGTACACCCCTGCAGGGTTATCATTATCTATTCGAATAGCCGGATTCCTCGGATATGGAAACTTGGACGCCTTGCATAGTTCATAGATAAGTGAAAGTGGATACTCTAAAACTCGCAAGATAAGCGTGAGTGCTATGATGGCATTCTCGTAGGGAGACGTGAGCGGATCCATAGTGGTGTATTGATATGGTGAATATGTGGACTCGTGTGCGCCACCACAAAAGAGTTGCTTGCAGTCGTAGTTTAGGGTAGCCACTGAGTCAAAGCTGGCTTGCTGCAGTTAAACCCCACCATCCACTTGTTGATAATGATGCATAAGTAGATAGTTCTGATGTAAGTCTTGCTGGGTACATTTGTACTCACGTTTGCCTATTTTATGTTTTTGCAGAGACTTCCGTCTCAGTAGTAGCTTCACGTGGACTTTGACGTTTAGCTTGTTACCTCAGCTACGATCTTGTGCCCTCAACAGGATCTGGTAGATAGTCAGGCTCCTCAGCCTTTTTCATTTGTAGATGTCATTACTCAGACATGTTAAGCTTCCGCTTGTGCTTTCACTTGTATGCTCTGAATGTTGGGTCATGAGACCCATGTTTGTAATATCTCTGGCCTCGCCGGTGTCAAGTCGCCAGCGGGTTTGACTCGTTTGACCGCGGTTGACCATCCCTGACATGTGGACCCAAGCCCTAATTAGTTAACTCGAGATTAATTAGAGCTAACTAATTTAGTTAACTAAACTAGACACTGACATGTGGGCCCCGCCCTGCTAATAGCCTGGTTAGGGTTAGATTAGCACTAACTAACTCAGTTAGTTGACCGAGTCACTGACCAGTGGGTCCCCCAGGTTAGGTTTGACCTGGACGGCGCCTTTGACCTGCTGACATCACCCCAACGTCAGGCTGACGCAGTAAATCCTTTTCTGGATTTATTCTGATATAGGAAATTCCAGAAAATACCACAAACTTCTAAAAATCATAGAAATTCAACTGTAGCTCAGATTGAAATAATTTATATATGAAAAATTATCAGAAAAATCCAATCTATCCATCTGTACAATTTTCATGCATGTTAGAACAACTTATAGCTGCTGTTTAGCACAAATCATTTAAATGGCATTTAAACCTTCACATATGGAGTTTGAATTTGAATCTTTGATTCAAACCAGCTTCATTTAATCTGGTTGCTAGTTGCATTAGCTCAAACCACAACATATTGCCTTGTCATGATCATGCATCATATTGTGCATTTGCATTGATTGTGTTTCCTTCTCTGTTGTCGGTATTTGTCCCCTCTCAGTAGACGACGTTCCGACGATGAGTTCGATGACACCGATGGAGAACTATACTATCTTCAGAAGTGCCAGGCAAGCAAAACCCCCTTGTTCATTCCGATACAATCCCATTTTCTCGCTCCTACTCTATTTTACTGCATTAGGACAACAACGATTCAACTGTTACTTGCTGCGGTAGCTGAACCCCTTTATCCTCTTCGTGACATGTCATTGCCACAATAAATAGATGAAACCCACTAGCATGAGTAGGAGTTGTTTGAGCCCTTATGTGCCTACTCATTCATGCTTGTTTGTCATGCCTGCTATTTCTTAGAGTTGTGTCAGGTCTGATTCATCAGGGATGAATTGGAGGTGTGTGAACACGTCCTATTGTTGAGAGCTAAGTGTGTGAACACGATTTGGTAAAGGTAGCGGTGAGAGGCCATGTAGGAGTACATGGTGGGTTGTCTCATTGCAGCCATCCTCAGGAACTGAGTTCTGTGTTTGTGATCCATGAACACCTACTACCACGCATTGGAATGCTTAAGTGCCCCTCTCGACTTATTAATCAACCTGATCTCTATCCAGGAGTTGCAACTAGTTTCTGGTGTTTGTAGGTAGTGTTAGTAGTCTACTAAGTGGCACCCGGTACATGTGGGCTTGGGACAGACTAGGCACAGTGGCCCGGTGTACCAAGTGGCACCCTGATGGTGGACTTGGGAACCCTGCACACATCGTTTGGGGCCGTGAGCGACACCCCGGCCGGATCTCCTTGCGGATGGAACCCGAATAGGCGATAAACCTGGACGAGAGACTTGTGTGGTTAGTCAGGTCATGGCCGACTCCCTCGCCAGGCTTCCGCTTGAAGGTTGCCGAGATACACGAGGTGTCCATGGTGGTAAGTGGCGAGAGCGTGTGTAAAGGACTTCTGGGTTGCCTGTATAGTTCATAGACAAGTGAAAGTGGATACTCTAAAATGCGCAAGATAAGCGTGAGTGCTATGGATGGCATTCTTGTAGGGAGACGGGAGCGGATCCATAGTGGTGTATTGATATGGTGAATATGTGGACTCGTGTGCGCCACCTCAAAAGAGTTACTTGCAGTCGTAATTCAGGATAGCCACCCAGTCAAAGCTGGCTTGCTGCAGTTAACCCCACCACCCCTTTGTTGATAATGATGCATATGTAGTTAGTTCTGATGTAAGTCTTGCTGGGTACATTTGTACTCACGTTTGCCTATTTTATGTTTTTGCAGAGAGTCTTCAGTCTCGCTAGTAGTTCCGCATGGACTTCGACGTTTAGCTTGTTACCTCAGCTACGATCTTGTGCCCTCGGTAGGATCTGGTAGATAGTCAGGCTTCTCAGCCTTTTTCATTTGTAGATGTCTGTACTCAGACATGTTAAGCTTCCGCTTGTGCTTTGACTTGTATGCTCTGAATGTTGGGTCATGAGACCCATGTTTGTAATATCTCGCTCCTCGGAGCCTATTGAATAAAATACTTGAGTTGTACAGTCATGTTGTGATGCCATGTTGTATTTGCACATATCGAGCATATTGTGTGTATGTTATTGAAATGCTTGGTATGTGTGGGATCTGACTATATAGTTGTTTATCCTTAGTAGCCTCTCTTACCGGGAAATGTCTCCTAGTGCTTCCACTGAGCCATGGTAGCTTGCTACTGCTCCGGAACACTTAGGCTGGCCGGCATGTGTCCTTCTTTGTTCCTATGTCTGTCCCTTCGGGGAAATGTCACACGATGAATACCGGAGTCCTGTTAGCCCGCTACAGCCCGGTTCACCAGAGTCCTGCTAGCCCAGTGCTGCAGCCTGGATTCACTCGTCGATGACCGACACGTTCAATGCTGGGTCATGGATGCCTGTCCCTGTAAGTTTCTGCCACTTTGGGTTTACGACTAGCCATGTCAGCCTGGGCTCCTTATCATATGGATGCTAGCGACACTATCATATACGTGTGCCAAAAGGTGCAAATGGTCCCGGGGAAAGGTAAGGCGATACCTGTGGGAATACCGTGCGTGAGGCCGCAAAGTGATATGAGGTGTTACATGCTAGATCGATGTGGCATTGAGTCGGGGTCCTGACAGCTTTGGTATCAGAGCTTGACTGCCTGTAGGATTACCAAGCCAAACTGGTCGAAGTCGAGTCTAGAAATTCTTTAGTTATATAAGGGAATTGATTGTGGGATGGAATGTAAGGCTCTTTTTTACTCCTAATACCTTATGCCTTCTGATCTGAGTCATCTTATCTTTCCTACGGGGTTAAGGAACTAGGCCTTCTCATCTTTCTATCAGGATCACGTGTTACTAATCCGTAGACTTATAGGATTGTTGGTTTCAAGCCTCAGTTAAGTTCCTACTAGTTCCGTATGTTAATTGTTGATCTCAAAACCTTGATATTGTGCTTCTGAGTGGCGATTCCACCCTTTTTGTAGCATGTCTAAATCTTTTTGAGCATTTACAGCCATTATGCTGTCCGAGTCATCCCAGGTCTTTAAATAGTCTGATGCATTTGCAAATCCCTTCCTACCGTTTCAAAGTTCCTTTGTGCCAGATTAACCACACTAAACGGTGAGTTGAGGTACTCTATTGCCTCAATGTATATGTTGGAGCTATTATTATGACCCTAGATGTCTAGAGTATCACCTAGTAATTTAGCCATGCTTTGTGTTCCGAGTGTGATGATTCTGGCCATCAGTCTCGAAAGCATCCCGTGATGCCACTTAGTATGTAGGTATTCCACTTCTGGGTTTTGAACCCGAGATTCACCCTACTTACCTCGTGTTGATAGTGTTTGCTAGTTCCTTTAGGATATTAGTAACCTTTGCGATAGTCCTCGAGGTCCGTGGTATATCGTTCTTCCAAATACCATGAACCATTCTTGGCAGGAGTTCTTTTGAACCAAAAGATCACAACCAGAGTGCTTTTGATGAGTTCTCCATTCTATATTGTGAATCTGCCAGTTCTACCCTTTCGCATGGGTTATCCGGAAGAAATGTTGAGCTTCGCTTGACATACTAATCTATGCATCCACAACTCCGAAAGATGTATGTTCCTTTGAGTTGTCCCTCTTTAGTTGTTTTCTGACCCCCGTCCGTCAATTGATAGTCAGGAGTAGTTGTGCATCCGTGTTACCGATGCCTAGTATTCTTGTGGTCCGTCAAGCCATCCTATTCCGGAATGACTAGGAGAAACAAACTCCAGTACCTCATCCACATCTAGGATTGGGTCAAAGTACTTGTATTCCACAGATCAAAATGCCAATCCAGCTTTTGTTCTGTTCTACCTTGGAGTGTTACAATCTTTATGTCAAGAGTGTCATGAGAATTGTACCACCTCTTATAAATTCTTGACGCAGTAATACTTCTTGCCATCATTGTTCATTCCTCGGTACCCGTGTTATTGTAACCGGAATGCCGACAAGTGTACTGTGATGTGCGAATTTAATACTTCGAGCAACTCGTTGCTTGGTAGTAAATGGACAATATTCTCATTCTTAGCATGTTGGTTATTAAATCATCATCCTATGATTGATCGTGCTACCTAGTCCTTATTTCTGGTGCACTCTTCGATCAATGAGTTAGGATTGTGTCAACCCCTCACTCTTTTGATCATATCATCTTGCCCTCAAAAGCAAGATTGTTCTCGAGCTTAGTAACATATCGGTGGTTCGTGATGTCCGAATATCTTCTCGGAAGCATTACCAGGTTGTCACCTGACCGCTATGTTGAGTTTGTGAGCAAGTTGGTTTTTTGTAAACAACCCTTTCTCCAAGAATCTTTGTCGGATACACTGAGCTAGTTGGTTAAGCTAAACAACAACTTGGAAAGTTGGAAGATAAAAGCTTGTCTAACTTAGTTCATTTCCAAAGGGATATTCTGTGTTGTGTGTTTGTTGTAGGAAGATGATTTCTTCATCGATTGTTCCTCGTGATCAATTAATGGACCTATCATCTTAACCAAACTTTGATTTGAGTATGGGCTATCATCGAATCAAATCAGCAATACCAATGATGTTCGAAATGTTGTCTTACTCGTGGTTGATCCCTTGAGCATACACCATTACATCTTTTGGTCTGACCAATGCTATCACCGTGTTCACATGATGGAGGAAGTCCAGTGATATGGAAATTCCGATGAGTTGTTGTTGAGCCCATCAGCAGCATTTTGTCTCCCCCATGATTCATGTTGAACATCCAACTAGTGTTGGAAACTTTGTAAGCAATGTCTTCATGTTCCTCTCATGAAGCTTATGCTTGGATGGAAGAAGTGACTTCCTCGAATTCATGTGCATTTGGTGCAAGTTGCCGCTGTGGGTTCGAGAAAGATTGTTTTGGTTTCCTCTGGTACCATCCGAAGTCAGTTATGCATGTGCGAATGTATTCTATGGTTTGGTAGATTAATTACCTCCACTCCATATGTATTCCCTAGCACACCAAGCCACTGATTGATTTGTTCAAGGAGAAGGAGTTCATTCATAACAACTAGTCATGACTTATGTTAGGACTTCGTTATCCTCGATGATGGTTCCCAACCTGAACTCGGTAGTGTTTTGTTGCAAGACTACTGTGTGGCCGTTATTGTCTTGGACAACATGCTCACATGTATGTAGCAGAACCAGCTCATGTTTTGGAGCTTACTACCGTAGTTCATTCCTCGAGAATCTCGCAACGTCATCTCGTCGATTTGTGTTGCAAACTTTCATTTTTCTTTCTAGACTCGATGAGTCTGGATTGTTCTGACACCAACCAGATCTGAATCTCAGGCAGATATGATGGTTGGAACATTCCCGACATTTGCATTTTGTTCCCAGCTTGCACCGCCTTGTGCCAATCCCCCTCGGACTGCCCTTCTCAGCAATTGTTGTTCAGGATCATCTTCAGAAGTGGTCCTACCATGGGTTCCATCCATTTCCGATGATAAGCAAAATCATCCATCGCGTTGTCTTCAACAAGGTAGTCCACATCACCCATTCGAATCCGGATATGCCATTTCTTTGAACTCCGCCAAACGATCGATTGTGATTGCCTTAGGCTGGTATAAAGAGTTTCAATGATCTAGATATCAAAAGTAATTCTTTTTGCCACTTAAGGTAATAACTCTACGAGTCACCTCCCCCAAGGTGCCCCGTTCTGGAATCATGGCAACTATTTCCTCGCCACCTTGACACCATCCACCATCTCTCTAAGCGTGGAATTGTTGCCCACCAAATCAAACCTCATTGTTTGTTCTTCCATCCCTCTCGATGTGTTTTGTGTCTCAACTCGAGATGTTTCGACATCTCATTCCACGAGTTGATCTTGAGTGCTCGATCTTCGAGGAGATCGTTTCCTATAGAGTTTCTTTTTGTCGCCACCGTGTTGGATGAAGATCCCGAAAGCAAGGACGTTAAGATCAATTGGAGCAATGAACCAACATCTTCGGGAAGGGCAATTGGATCGACAAGTTCGTGTTAGTTAGTGTCCCCTCTGTCTTCTTACCTCACTTCTTGAATCTCGGGACGAGATTCTTGTTTAGTGGGGGTGAGTTGTCACATCCCTAGTTCTGGTCTGCTTTGGGTTAGCTAGTCTTGTGTTGCATCATGTTTAAATTTCTCCTAAACCTGAAATGGGGATCAACAAACCCTAGCACCACCCTGAAAATACCAGGTTCAACTGAAAAACATTTCAATGAATCCAAAATGCCCTTCACAAAAGTTCATCATTTTTGAATTGGTCTAGAACCTCTCCCAAAAATGGTGCACATTTTTCTAGGCCATTCTGGATTTTTGAATTAAATCTTATTATATTTGCATTTGGGCATTTAATTTCTAATTAATATTTTCAATGCTCAAATAATCCCAAACTGAAATGTTTACTGTAGGATATATTCCCAACAGTGGTCATGAGCAGTTGCAAGATTTTTAGAAATGCTCTGGCATTTTTAATTAAGCCAAACACAGTTGCAGAAAATAGAAAAACAGAAAGAATTAGAAAAAGAGAGAGAGAGAAAACCCACCTGAGCTTACCTGTGAAGCCACCTGGCGGCCCAAGTGGCCGGCCCAGCCCACCAGGCCATCCTCCTATCGCCTTCCTCCCCCTCGCCCAGAAGCAGCTCGGTGGCGAGCGCCGACGCCGCCCTGGCCACCTCCTGCTTGCCACCGAGGCGCCCCCGACGCGTCTGGAGACGCCCCGCAACCCCCCCTCTGCCTCTCCCCTCACTCTCTGTTCTCTTCCTCGCTCTCTAGCTTCTTCCTCAAGTGTGACCGAGCGCCACTGCCGCCACCGTTCGCACCACCATGGCCACAGCTACCCCCCCTCGCCCCTCTGTTGTGCCCACGAGCTCCGCGTCGTCTCCCTCGTCATCTCCACCGAGCAAAGCCAGCCGGGATGCTCCGTAGCGTCGTCATCGCCACCATATTCAACCTCGGGAGCTGGTCATCACCGATGTCGATTCGCCGTCGCCAAGCCGTCCCCGAGCAAGCCGAGCCCCTCATCGTGATCACTGTGAGCTTTGCCGTTGTTTCCCCCTAACCCGGCGGCCTAGCGCCCGCCGTAGCCGCAATTTCCATTGATGCCCAAAGCACGCCGCCGCACGAGCTCGTCGCCAACGCAGCTCCGATGACCATTTGGTCCCGGGCGTGCGTCCAACATGCTCACCTCCGCGTGTAGAGTCTCCCTAGCGTCTCGCCGCGCTCGTTTGCACACCGTAGCGCCGGTCCCGCGAACACCCGAGCTCCAGCTGCCGCCTCGCTCGCCGCCGTCGTCATTCCCGGCCATCCCAGCACCTACCACTGCCACCACTAGATGCGCACGAGTCCCAGGAGCACGTAGATGCCCTCCGCCGTGAGTTTGGTCGCCCGTGGGCGAAACCCGAGCCGTTCCGCCGTGTCTGGCCTCGCCGGCGTCAAGTCGCCGGCGGGTTTGACTCATTTGACCGCGGTTGACCTTCCCTGACATGTGGACCCAAGCCCTAATTAGTTAACTCGAGATTAATTAGAGCTAACTAATTTAGTTAACTAAACTAGACACTGACATGTGGGCCCCGCCCTGCTAACAGCCTAGTTAGGGTTAGATTAGCACTAACTAACTCAGTTAGTTGACCGAGTCACTGACCAGTTGGTCCCCCAGGTCAGGTTTGACCTGGACGGCGCCTTTGACCTGCTGATGTCACCCCGACATCAGGCTGACGCAGTAAATCCTTTTCTGGATTTATTCTGATATAGGAAATTCCAGAAAATACCACAAACTTCTAAAAATCATAGAAATTCAACCGTAGCTCAGATTGAAATAATTTATATGTAAAAAATTATCAGAAAAATCCAATCTATCCATCTGTACCATTTTCATGCATGTTAGAACATCTTATAGCTTCTGTTTAGCACAAATCATTTAAATGGCATTTAAACCTTCACATATGGAGTTTGAATTTGAATCTTTGATTCAAACCAGCTTCATTTAATCTGGTTGCTAGTTGCACTAGCTCAAACCATAGCATATTACCATGTCATGATCATGCATCATATTGTGCATTTGCATTGATTGTGTTTCCTTCTCTGTTGTCAGTATTTGTCCCCTCTCAGTAGATGACGTTCCGACGATGAGTTCAATGACACCGATGGAGAAATATACTATCTTCAGAAGTGCCAGGCAAGCAAAACCCCCATGTTCATTCTGATACAATCCCATTTTCTCGCTCCTGCTCTATTTTACTGCATTAGGACAACAACGATTCAACTATTACTTGCTGCGGTAGCTAAACCCCTTTATCCTCTGCATGACCTGTCATTGCCACAGTAAATAGATGAAACCCACTAGCATGAGTAGGAGTTGTTTGAGCCCTTACGTGCCTACTCATTCATGCTTGTTTGTCATGCCTACTATTGCTTAGAGTTGTGTCAGGTCTGATTCATCAGGGATGAATTGGAGGTGTGTGAACACGTCCTACTGTTGAGAGCTAAGTGTGTGAACACGATTTGGTAAAGGTAGCGGTGAGAGGCCATGTAGGAGTACATGGTGGGTTGTCTCATTGCAGCCGTCCTCCAGAACTGAGTTCTGTGTTTGTGATCCATGAATAGCTACTACCACGCATTGGAATGCTTAAGTGCCCCTCTCGACTTATTAATCAACCTGATCTCTATCCGGGAGTTGCAACTAGTTTCTGGTGTTTGTAGGTAGTGTTAGTAGTCTACTAAGTGGCACCCGGTACAGGTGGGCTTGGGACAGACTAGGAACAGTGGCCCGGTGTACCAAGTGGCACCCGGATGGTGGACTTGGGAACCCTGCACACATCGTTTGGGGCCGTGAGCGATACCCCGGCCGGATCTCCTTGCGGATGGAACCCGAATAGGCAATAAACCTAGACGAGAGACTTGTGTGGTTAGTCAGGTCGTGGCCGACTCCCTCGCCAGGCTTCCGCTTGAAGAAGTACACCCCTGCAGGTTTAACATTATCTGTTCGAATAGCCGTGTCCGCGGTAAAGGACTTCTGGGTTGCCTGTACAGTTCATAGACAAGTGAAAGTGGATATTCTAAAATGCGCAAGATAAGCGTGAGTGCTATGGATGGCGTTCTCGTAGGGAGACGGGAGCAGATCCATAGTGGCGTATTGATAGGGTGAATATGTGGACTCGTGTCCGCCACCTCAAAAGAGTTACTTGCAGTCGTAATTCAGGATAGCCACCGAGTCAAAGCTGGCTTGCTGCAGTTAACCCCACCACCCCTTTGTTGATAATGATGCATATGTAGTTAGTTCTGATGTAAGTCTTGCTGGGTACATTTGTACTCACGTTTGCCTATTTTATGTTTTTGCAGAGAGACTTTAGTCTCGCTAGTAGTTCCGCATGGACTTCAACGTTTAGCTTGTTACCTCAGCTACGATCTTGTGCCCTCGGCAGGATCTGGTAGATAGTCTGGCTTCTCAGCCTTTTTCATTTGTAGATGTCTGTACTCAGACATGTTAAGCTTCCGCTTGTGCTTTGACTTGTATGCTCTGAATGTTGGGTCATGAGACCCATGTTTGTAATATCTCGCTCCTCGGAGCCTATTGAATAAAATACTTGAGTTGTAGAGTCATGTTGTGATGCCACGTTGTATTTGCACATATCGAGCATATTGTGTGTATGTTATTGAAATGCTTGGTATGTGTGGGATCTGACTATCTAGTTGTGTATCCTTAGTAGCCTCTCTTACCGGGAAATGTCTCCTAGTGCTTCCACTGAGCCATGGTAGCTTGCTACTGCTCCGGAACACATAGGCTGGCCGGCATGTGTCCTTCTTCGTTCCTGTGTCTGTCCCTTCGGGGAAATGTCACACGATGAATACCGGAGTCCTGTTAGCCCGCTACAGCCCAGTTCACGGGAGTCCTGCTAGCCCAGTGCTACAGCCTGGATTCACTCGCTGATGACCGACACGTTCGATGCTGGGTCATGGATGCCTGTCCCTGTAAGTTTGTGCCACTTTGGGTTTACGACTAGCCATGTCAGCTCGGGCTCCTTATCATATGGATGCTAGCGACACTATCATATACGTGTGCCAAAAGGTGCAAATGGTCCCGGGCAAAGGTAAGTCGACACCCGTGGGAATACCGTGCGTGAGGCCGCAAAGTGATATGAGGTGTTACATGCTAGATCAATGTGGCATTGAGTCGGGGTCCTGACAGCTTGGTTGTTGGAGAAGCTCCGGTGAGTTGTACGACGCTGAGGCTGAAGCAGGACAAGAGAGACAACGAACAACGTTAACCTGAGTGGAATTCTAATAGCATCTCCAATACATGACGTAAAATACATATGCACAAAGTGCTAGATGTAAAATACATCAGCCGCTCATCTCTGAAATTAACTGTTGAAACTGAACTTAACTGTCGAAACTGAACCTAATTGTTGAAACTGAATTTTGCTGTCGAAACTAAACGCACTAGCAAGGTGAGCCTACACGTCAGTCGATTTTGCAGCCGTTGGATATGAAATCAAGGGCCTGCGGTTCATCTTCAACCTCCACCCCCCTGAGCCGCCAGCCACCACCGGCCAAACAGCAGCCCCCCGCCACCCGCGGCCAATGGTGCGCCGCCCCGCCCGCCCCGAAAACACTCGCCACCGCCGGTCCGCCACCGCCCCGGCCATCCCTCTAGTCCCCCCTCTGCCGAGCTTTTTCTCTGACGATCCCCACGCCACCGCCCCGCCAACGCCCCGCCACCGCCGGCGACCACCGCCCCCATCGTGAACCCTAAGATAGATAGTGGGGTACCTCTCCGGCGAGACCCCCTCCCCGCTGCGGCTGGTTCTTCCTTCACCCCGGCGATCCCACCCCTTGGAAATCGACTGACCCAAAAGTCAATTCAGTCGACTGAAGTTTAGCCAAATCGGAGTAGCATCGCAAGCAAGAGCAAGAGCGAGAGCAGCAGTGCGAGCAAGAGCAATAGCATGAGCAGAGCAGGCAAGGGACCGAGAGCAAGAGCAGAGCAGCAACGCGAGTGAGAGCTAAAGCAGCAGCAGCTCCTACTGATGTGGACGTCGCCGCCGAGGGAGCGACGCCGTGGAGGAAGTGGCCGGCGACGCCGCCGTGGATGGAGTCGCACCGTGTCAGCTCGGGACTGAGCGCCGGCAACACCGTGAGATCGAATCAAGAAGAAAATGCAGCGATTAGTGTACAACCTCTTTGGTGGCGCCGATTAGGCCGCAGCTTCATCCGAGGTAATGGTGATGATGATGCTCTTCGGTGGTGCAGGTGAAGACAATGGTGTGGGAATGGAGGTGGCGCAAAAGACGAGGGGAATATCGGGCCAGCTCCTTGGAGGTGGAGGACGGGGTGGCTGAACCGACGGGACGATGAGATCGACGACGGATCCTCATCTGGTATGGTGGATGAGGGACATCAAGGTGTTGCTGTGGACGACATTGTCGGGGAAGAAGCTCCGGCTGGGTGGCGGATGGAGCAGGGTGTGGGGTTTCGTCGCGGGTTTTCGTGGCCTTGGTGTACGAATGGGTGGGCAGATGGGATGGCAGTGGGGAACCATGGCTTAGAGACGCGCTTGTCCGAAATGTGGGGTAAGTTACGAAAGTACCCCCCCCACCAATTTGAGGTGGTTCTTTTGGTTCAGGGGTATCACGGGCATTTCTTGTGTCGGGATTTCACAGGAGGTGGGAGGTTTTGCGCGCGTTGTAATTTCGGAATAGCAAGGCGCGGTTTGAGATGGAGGGAGTTGTCGGAGCACAACGAGACAAAGATATATCATAAATATTTCGGGCTAACAAGGCACGGGTTGAAGGGGCGGGAGTTTCGCAGCACGATAGACAAAGACGCTAGCTTCAATTTTCGGCATAACAAGGTGCGACTTGAAATTTTAGAAGAACAAGCTTAACGTGTACCCAAAAAAGACAATTTGCACCTCAACACGCACAACACACACACAAACACCATTTAGACTAGAGTAAGGTACACGTGCATTGCACGCATGAGATTTGGCAACAAAATTATGAATAAATACCACATTATAGCATGCAAGCTTTGAGTCATATATGCATGATGTGGATGTTCGTTTAATTCTTATAGTTCATTTCATTCAAAATCATCTAGTTTTTATAAGAAAGCTAATCTATTTTAAGATTCATGAATTGTGTGTTGTAAGACATAAAGTAAAAAACAAATAATGGCAAATCATGTAGAAAAACATTTGGGAAATTATGATACGGAGGATTCTAGAACAAATAAGAAGTTCTTGTGTTTTGATGTTTGTGCATTATGCTTAAGTTCAACAATGGAGTCTTCTAGATTATACATGTGGCGAAATCTGGTGGAATCTGGATAATATCCAACGGCCAATAGTGCTCAAATTTGCCATCTTTGGACCTTCGGATTCGCCTCATCGAACGACCATCTTTCAAAGTTAAAGTTACCCACTCACAATATAAAAATATATATAATATAATATATATAGGGGTATAGATATAGATATGTGATGCGAAAGCCTCCCATCATCTCCAATTACATGCACGGATGCGACATGGGCAAATGATGTCTGCCATCGGTATCTCAAATTCAAATCAGTTTGACCTTGTTCAATGTGTATACGTTACAACATGCCCGTTTCCAAAGCACACCGCGCAGAACTCCGTTATATTCATGCATGCATGGGTTTCAAACATCAGGATCTCTTATTCAAATATTTGAATTCAACTTTACATTGATTATGACCTCACCTATTCTTTTACACCCACACAGTAGTCTTCCCTTTATAATTGTACCACTAACTTTCTCTCGTGCATGCATGCACACACACTACCAGTCGTCATTATCTATCGCACGCATGCAATCTTTTTCTTCAGGTCGGTCTCCCATGAAGGAACACACCCACACACATCCCCCTCTCCCTCATACCGGGAATTCTTTATCTCTCACGTGTGCATGTGCAACGATCGATGTTCCTCTATGTATGTGTGTATATAGCTAGGTCTTTCATAGTTTTGCACACAAACCGATCAATTGATATATCCAGTGAGGTCTCACCCTCTTTACCACGTCCACATCGATCAATCTATACCTCTCCCACGTCCACATCGATCAATCTATACCTCTCTATATAGGATTAACATAAATAGCTAATACACCCACATTAATTATATATCCAACGCCCCCATCTCACCATCCATGCCTTACGCTTCATCTCTCAGATGCGTGCACAATGGCGAAGACAGGGGGCAGTAAGGGCCCTGCCCCCCCTAACATCACTATATATCGAGGCTCATATGAATGAGACCATTAGACAATTGCTGCTAAAAAAGGTTTAATTTCATGAATTGACCCTCCTCGTAAAGGATTAGCAATGCTTGGCCCCCTAGCTCATTTATTTTTCATGGCTCCGCCACGGCGTGAAATAGCTCACGTGTTCGCCCCCTCTCTCTCTAAATATTTATCTCGCACTTGTGCATTCCTTCATAGTCTCCCTCCACTCGGCCCCTCGCACCATCTTCTATCCCCCCACCGGATTTTGCCACATGTACAATCTAGCAGACTCCATGGTTGAACTTAAGCATAATGCACAAACCTCAAAACAACAGTGGTTCTCTTTTGTTCTAGAATCTTCCGTATCATAACTGCCCAATCTTTTTTTCTAGTTGAATTGTCATTATTTGTTTTTACTTTATGCTTTACAATGCACAATTCCATGAATCATAAAATAGATTAAGGGCTTCTTTGATTCAAAGGATTCTCAAAGGAATTTTGGAGGATTCTAATCATTAGGAATTTTTCCTATCTTGGTTGTTTGATTCGTAGGATTGTAAACCATAGGAATTTTTCCATTTGATTCATTTGCACTAGATTTCATAGGAAACATCCCATCCACTCAAACCACTTTGAAAGAATTCTGCATCTTTTCTATGCACAATCAAACACTCGTACAATCCTGTAGGATTCAATACGACATTCCACTATAATCCCATGTTTTTCCTATTCACGCGTTCTTAGCTTTTTTATAAAAACTAATTTGATTTTGAATGAGATGAACTATAAGAATTAAACGAAGGGCTACATCACGCATATATGACTAAGAGCTTACATGCTGTAGTGTGGTATTTATTCATAATTTGGTTGCAAAATCTGATGCGTGCAATGCACGTGTAAATTACTAGTACTTCGAGTATGTGCAAAACAAGTAAATTAGAATACCAATGGCACGCTACGTAGTGTCTCTCTTACAGTTCATGAAGCCACGTGGCACATGTGGATGCGTTGTCGCGACCTCCTTGCCTAGATTGATCACAGTGACGTGCTGCTGGTTCCAGAAGAATGTACTCGTCTTCCCTGAGCCATACTGGCGGTACATGCACGAAGCGAAGATGTGCACGCACGCCACGCACGCACTCATTCCCTCACACGCACACGCGGGTACATGGGCGGACACAATTTTGTACCAAGATCCACCCCAGGTGATAATTTGACGCGTGCAAAGTCATACACTTCATTGATGGCAATTAATACAGCGCATGCAAATTGAGTGGACGTGAGGGCGGAAGAAAGACATTATTACTCCACTGTGCGCATGTGAGTAGTTAAATCATGGGTTGCTAGTAGTACTTCCATTGGTCTCCTTCGTATTTTGTGCCAATTCTTGACAGTAACATAATATTTACGCATTTGTGCAGTGCAGTCTACTTGAAATTTATATTCCACTAAACTCATCGGGAGCCGTTTCTGGCCTCGAAACCAAAACCATCAATTAATCTTTAGCTTGTTCCCATCACATTCGAAAGCGTGCTCACACCTACTAGTACTACGTACCAAACCTGAACGTGTTCCCACTATGCAGGTATTAGTACTACTAGTGCTAGTACTTAGGTTATAAAAAGGGGAACTACCTAACCGAAAATTACTCTACCTTTCATCCTCATAAGTTCTTCTTCTTCGTCCATCGTTGCCATGGCCGGTGAGCAGAGCTCTAGGTCGAGAACTACTCGTAACAAGGGAGCGACAACCAAGGCTGCGGAAAAAAATAGAGGGCTTGCCGCCACACAGAGACCTCGAAAGATCTCTCACGGGCAGGCGATGGCTCCCAGGAGCGCTCTAGCCGTGGAGGCGAACATGCCGAGCCGGCGGAGCTGGAGTCGTTATCCCTCGACGGCATGCCCGATCAGCTCAATAAGCACCTCAATAAGCAGAAGGAGTTCATCCAAGGCTTGACGGAGTTGCTGAAGGAGAGCCTCAACGACATGCCCGCTGAGCTCAATCAGCAGGGGGAGTTGACCGCCGGCATGGTGATGCTGCTGAAGAAGAGCATTGCCTCGGAGAAGAAGGCAACCGGCGAAATCTTGTGACTTCAGGAGGACAAGGCGAAGCTCTGCCACGAGATAGACCTATTGAAGGAGAAGAACGCCAGCTGGAAGAAGTTGCATGAGAATAGTAGTTTCTCGATGAAGATGCTGCAGGCCCTCGTCATGGAACAGAAGGATGAGTTGGCGAAGCTCCGCATCGAGCACCCGGCTGCTGTCAAGGTACGTAATGCGGCTGTGGAACAGATGATGAAGGCTCGCGTCGAGAAATTCCGCGTCATGGACAGAATGAAGAAGATGGCGGAGGAGACGCGCAAGGAGATGGAATTCGTGGAGGCGATGAAGAAGCAATTACGACTCCACGGCGAATTAGATCATTTGGGGTGATAATCTTCCTTCTTCTTTTGCTACTGTGTTTCATCTTTTGCTTCGGGTGTTTCGCCGCACGTGTCACGTTCTCTGCAAAGGCATGAATAGAACAATGGTTTTTGTTTTTTGAGGGGATGAATAGAACAATGCTAACAATGAGATGACTAGCAAATTAGATCATTTTTTATCGCCATATGGCACTGGGCTGCCATGTTTCGTGCTCCTACGTCGCAGTACTACTCCAGTGGAAAACTTGAGTATACCGCACGGTTCTTTGCTCCTCCTCAATCAGGTTATCGGTGCATTTATACAAGTAGTCAAATCACAAGGCCCCGCCTTCCAGCAGTAATGAGCTGTCAAATCACAAAGGCCCTCGCCTCTCGTGAAACGAACCAAGCTAGACTGCCCCGCCCTCTAGCCTTTTAAAAAATGTATACTTTTGTACAGCAGTAGTATCGATGGATTGTGCCATGGAGCAAAACTTGAAATTAAAAAAAAAGGTTGTACACATAGAGAGTGCTCGTCGCCAAATTGTGCATATAGTACTATTAAAAAGGCTAGTCACAACAATGGTGTCCAACACAACCCACCCCTCAAATAAAACTAATTAAGCACCCTGGAATTCTTTGACAAAACTAAGCTCCCTGAAATTCTTTGCCAACTAAACTGCTGGCTATATGATGTTGGCCATATATATTGTACGTATATAATGTGAATAGACGAGTGGTAGTACTATACCAACTAAAAGATGAAATGTAAGAAATACTAGTATGTACTTACTGAAGAGTTAAAGTAACAAGAAGAAACATAACATAGTTCTGCTAGGGGCTCAGCACAACACACCCCTCAAATTAAATTAAGCACACCTGAAATTAAACTTTGCAACTATTCCGGTAGACACTGCATTAGAACCACCATGAGCAACGACACTGCCACCTTACTCGGAGTCCTCATCCACGTCCTCGACTTCGTCCTTGTCCCTCTTCCTCTTCATCCAACCCTTGTAGATATTGAAACAAAGGTAGCCATCCATTGCAGCGTACTGGATGTGGTCTATATCTAGTACATTCCGCTGCCATGCATGACGATGAAACGTGTATGGAGGTTTCTCCAGTTTACTGTACGAAGGATGAACCATGGATCCTGCCAGGGTCAGCATTGAAGGCTGACGAGAGGACACCAGCCGATTCTTTTGGAGGTCGAAGGTGTTGCCTACAACGAGGCCTATTCAACGCAGGACTTCTTTGTCGTTACCAAATTCTACAGTAACAAATTTGACTAGGTTGCCCTCGAGGAGGTCCTTAATCCTGGCACTCAACATCGGCATGGCATATGTGGTAGACAAAGCATAAGTCATGCACGCAACCCTAGATCACGGCGGGCTTCTTCCTCTCTTCGTCCTTTAGATCCTTCTCTCGTCCCACGACTGTGGTGTACTCAACATCTAGCCCGGTGATCCACTCATCATGTGAGTCTTCGAACATGCGTCTGAAGCGAGAAAGGCATCCTTTCACCATCGCGGAAGAATGGGTGTAGATGACATCGAACTCATCGCCGGTGATGGTTCTAACCTTGTACTCACTGCCGATCGGGGAGATTTGGGACGCCATGGATTTGGGAGGAGGGTTAGGATTAGTGGAACTGCCGTAATGTGAATGGACGGGACGACTAGGAGCGAACCGCCGTAGTATTAAAGGACGTGCGGGGACGAGTAGGAGCGAACTGCCAGCGTGTGAACGGCAGGGTAGTGGCTTTCCAATCTCCCATGATACGGGCTTCCGAGACCCCTTGGATCGGAGATCGAATGGTTGCATGGCGTGATTCTAGACCAATGGGTGAATATCCTATCCTGGAGGGTTATTCTGCAAATTTTCAGCAACTTAGCATGCGACCATTTGATCTCAGATCCAAGGGCTGCCAGCAGCCCGTATCATGGTCGCGCCTACCACGACCGTCGCGTCACTCGCGTGGTCGCGCCCTTGGAGATTTAACACGGTGCGTTAGGCTATCTGATGTTAGCATGTCATACATAGTCATCACTTAGTCACTCATACTACAACAAGGTTGGCTATAAGTGTATTTTTTTACTCCTCTCTATCTCTTTCTTCGTACTCCCTCCGTCCCATAATATAAGAACGTTTTTGACACTAGTGTAGTGCCAAAAACGTTCTTATATTATGGGACACATGGAGTACTAGTATTTATTGCAGTTGCCAAGGAGTGACCTCTTCCAATGAAATGGTGTTGCTAAGTTTGCTTCATTTAATTAGCTATAGACTCAAAATTGTCTTTTCACCTAGGTACACGCGCTTAGCACCGTTTCTTCCTTGGGTCACCAAACTAGTCTCTCTCTTCTTGATTAACTTGCCACATCAGACTTTATGCCTATGTGGCAAGCTTAAGCACCTGTAGGAGCAAGTAAGGTGCCCGTCCGTTGCACGGAAGAGTGAAATGCATTGATCAGGGTGTTGTTTATTTTGACAGAGGATGTGGGGGTCATCTCATGTGCAACCTGGTCGACGTGTCAAGCACGAAATAACAATGCAGAACAGCAGGGGGGACGCACCCCACTCGTACCGGCCCAGTGTTAGTAATGAGCAATGAGACGTCAAATCACAATGCCGCATCTTCCCAGATGGACGAAGCAACCATTATTTCACACTTCGGTTCGACATCGTCTCAAACCACGTAATAGTATTGCTTCTGCCTCAAGAGGGACACGCGCATCGCCTTGGTACATGTGGGGACCCCGACTCATAAGTCGTGATCACCGAATGCACGTGTATAGTGATCCCAGAGATCAATGCTCACTGAACACACAGAAGCTGAATAACAAGAGTCTTACATCCGTACATACCGTTTTACACAAGTAGGACCATTATGGTCAAGTCTTGAGTATATCATCGCAGCGGAAATCTTCATCGATAACTTGGACCCATGCCATCTGCCTTAACCCTACAGGCATTCTGACTGGGGAAGTGTCCTATCTCGCATGTTCATCACCAAGGTACTCTTCATTATGTCCTGTTCTTTCATGCCTGGCCAATAAAATAATCAGTGGGAAGCCAATGAATACTTTGAATGTACTCGCAAGCAACCCATGTTTTGGTTCAAGATACAACAATGCATGATATAGGTAAATTTTTGCAGAAAGCTAGTTTTGAGTGCAATGACATGTTCAACAACTTGTAAGACATGCATCAAGAGAATTCAAGTAACCATGACGACAGGTTACAGATATCAACATAAATAGAGTGGGCACCAACCCATCTCAATCACGTCAAGTCCTTTGACTTGACCCTAGTAGTTATCCAAACACACACACTGGTTTGTAAACTCTGGACATAGTTTAAGCAGCACCGCCCAACCGTCCTTGACCGTGGACACGGCTATTCGAATAGTTTTACACTCTCCAGAGGTTGCACACTGTACCCACAAGATCCAGAGAACTTCCGTGTCATCCACGACCCGCGATACCTCAAGTACCCGGGGTAAGCACCCGATCACTACCTTTCCCTAGACGACACTAACATGGAGTCCACTCGATTGGTAGTAACCCCCGTGCCCAACATTTCACATTTTTAAAATGGTGGAGCATCACTCCCATATTCATCACATACTGGCACGGGGTACCAATGGTGTATCCGGTGCCCATTTATCATCTTATCTTTAAGCACTGTTTCTGAGATGCCAATTGTTCTACCTATTCTTCACATCATATTACCAAAAGAATCCTCTCGTATAGGTCAACTCCAATCATCACTCATGTGATTCATACCCTCATGGCTCCCGAGAAGAGGTCTAACAAAATCATATATGTCTACAATCCCCAAACTCATATGTATGTCTACCCCTTAAAATCCACCGGTAGAACATATAAGCTGCTAAGCTTGAACATGACAATCCAAGTGCTCATCCTATTCTTCCAAGGTCTAAGATAAAGCACCTCCATCCTAAGGAAACACGTCGTAAGCCACTCCAAGATCTTGTCTCCTTCCTATGAATCAACTCCAATAGCCCATTAACTACACCAATCACTACATGATCCGGTAGTTCTACAAATCCAATCTCTATGGTGTTCCACAAAATCATCTAATATCCTATAATTATTAAATCCTTGAAAGGGTCTAGCCTTACAATAGTCGGTCCACCAATTTCCATTATTATGATCTAGTAATACTCCAAGGTCAAGCTCATAAAGATGCCTAAATAAACTCCGACAATTAGTCCAATCTCCTAGTTTATCATCCACCGAGAATCATGGTATCATGATCGAGATCATCAGTCTAAATCCAATTTACTCCGAACCATGTAGACTTACTCAGCATCTATATTCAACTAGAATCACCTACTAAAATCCAAATCTCTTGTCCAACGAGAATTCCTACATGTTCCCCCAAGTCATTTACGTAATATCAACTCTCTCCTACCAATATCCCATGGCTAAGTTAAATCCAAATACTTACAATTATCCTACTAAATCCAATTTACTCAGGGGTAATGAAAGCTATGCTAATCTATACTCATGATCCCACCAAGTTCATCTACCAACATCAAAGCCTCGTAATCCACCAAGTAGTCTCATATAATTCCTCAAGTCATTGATATAAACTCATCAAGTCATTTGCCCTCTATTCCTATATCCTCAGATTGGTCCTCCCTATGGCATCGTCAGTTCTGGTGCTACCTTAGGATGGTAATGTGCTCATTCACTATGTCCACTAGGTCCATAATGAACCCAGTGATAAGCAAGGCTTACTGTAGCTTAACTTGTTCTCTTGTGATTCCATAGGTTAAGCTCATGGTTAAGGTTTCGAGCTGGGGTATCTCGTGAAGTCCTGTAGGTCTAGGGATAGGGTTCTAGTTTTGAGGTGTAAACATACGGGGTTGTACTTGGTCGAGGAGGTTGTAGCAAAAGTCTTCAGTGCTTGTTGGTCGCCGAGGTGGAATCCTTGGTGCATATTGTCTTGCTTGTCTTCAGTTGAGGAGAGAGATGAGAGGGAAAAGTAGCATAGAGGAGGGGAATGCCTAAAGGGGGTTCTATAGTGCAGGTGCAAACAAACAAGTGCCAAAAAGGCCAAACACAAACAACAAAATAAGGCAGGTGATATAGTTTCGTACTTGTTGCCTAGAGCAAAAAGGGCGACTGTTATCAAAACACAAACAAATAAAAACAAGCAACACACAATCATGGTTCTATTCGAACCATCATATGGACTCGACTGCGCATAGGGGGTACACGACTCATCCTACCCTAGGGGTTCTCGGACTCAGTAGTCGTGCCTTGTGCCTCATGCGGTCTTCTCAGTTTTCCTGAGGTGTTGCTACATCTCTTGTAGTTGTTCGATGCAACAATCTGGGTTGAGCCTGAAGAATCTTCAACAACTTCTCTCCTGATGAGGTGATGGGGTGAAGGTGGCTCCTCGTGGCTGGCATTGACTTGATCTTCTCTTGTCTTCTTAATCATGACGATCACTCTTGCCTTTTGAAGGTGTTGGCGGTTCCAGGTGGCACTCCTTTATGCAATGACATTTAACAAGGCATAATAGAGGCCCAATCTGTCGGACACATTGTTGAAAATATCGTCGCCGAGAGCGGGGGATGAAGAGAACCGTCTTCCTGCTCACTACAGTGAGGCGGACCAAATGGCTAGGTTCTCATCCACCGGTGGTTGCCGATACAACAATGGTAGTGACATGGTTACTCTATTAGCGATGTATATCATGATCTTGCATATCCTATGCCCTGATCATCGTAGGCTAGGTTGCATCATCTTGGGGCAGTGTCAAGGGTGTCACCATCTCCTGGGTCTTCAGGTCCTCATTCCTCGAGGATGTATCTTCTATTGGTATCGTCTTGTTGTGATGTCGCCAATCTTGTGTTCAGGACATGTGGGTGAATGTCTGGCAAGGCATCTACTTCTAGATTATCCACGAGGATTACAAGGAATCCAGTGGTCAGGGGCATAAGGGTTCTAGCGACCAAAGGTTTTGAAGGGGAAGAGATCAATAAGGAAAGTATACCTTAGTTTTTGAAAAACTGAGAAGGGAAGAGAAGTACAAATAGTTTTGAAAACTAGTAGTAGTTTTGGAAATAGTTTTACCCTAACTAACGACCATGCTAAATAAGGCTTCCTATAGTCAGGATGGCTTTGATACCAGCTCTGTGGGGACCCCGACTCATAAGTCGTGATCACCGAATGCACGTGTACAGTGATCCCAGAGATCAATGCTCACTGAACACACAGAAGCTGAATAACAAGAGTCTTACATTCGTACATACCATTTTACACAAGTAGGACCATTATGGTCAAGTCTTGAGTATATCTTCGCAGCGGAAATCTTCATCGATAACTTGGACCCATGCCATCTGCCTTAACCCTACAGGCATTCTGACTGGGAAGCGTCCTAGCTCGCATGTTCGTCACCAAGGTACTATTCATTATATCCTGTTCTTTCATGCCTGGCCAATAAAACAACCAGTGGGAAGCCAATGAGTACTTTGAATGTACTCGCAAGCAACCCATGTTTTGGTTCAAGATACAACAATGCATGATATAGGTAAATTTTTGCAGAAAGCTAGTTTTGAGTGCAATGACATGTTCAACAACTTGTAAGACATGCATCAAGAGAATTCAAGTAACCATGACGACAGGTTACAGATATCAACATAAATAGAGTGGGCACCAACCCATCTCAATCACGTCAAGTCCTTTGACTTAACCCAAGTAGTTATCCAAACACACACACTGGTTTGTAAACTCTAGGCATAGTTTAAGCAGCACCGCCCAACCATCCTTGACCGTGGACACGGCTATTCGAATAGTTTTACACTCTCCAGAGGTTGCACACTGTACCCACAAGATCCGGAGAACTTCCGTGTCATCCACGACCCGCGATACCTCAAGTACCCGGGGTAAGCACCCGATCACTACCTTTCCCTAGACGACACTAACATGGAGTCCACTCGATTGGTAGTAACCCCCGTGCCCAACATTTCACATTTTTAAAATGGTGGAGCATCGCTCCCATATTCATCACATACTGGCACGGGGTACCAACGTTGTGTCCGGTGCCCCATAAAAATGTTCTTGGCCGCCCTACCTGGCACGACCCCATCCCGAGAGAGCGCACCAACAACTCTCCCGTCACTAGTAATGTGGGCTCCAAGCTAGTATCGGTCTAGGTACTTAATAATGCCCTTTCCCATATAAGGGTAGAGTGGTTGCGCATGTAAGGTTGGGACAGTCATCAAATCTTAAATCTAATCCGTTTTCGAAAACAACACACACACTTGCCTCGGTACACCACTTTGTCATCAAGTGGTTACCCATCTCATCATCTCCCTCGGGCATAAGTGTCACCCGACGGGGTTTTTGAAAAAGTCTTTTAAAAAATACTTTGTCTCCATCACCATGCATATTCCCGTCCCTTTTTGCGTAGCACTACTTTAGCATCCTATCAACTCCCACCGTCATAACCCTCATAAGAAGGTAGGGTCATGCATAATGCAAGTATCAACGAGGAATTAACGGTGGCGAACCATCAACGTGGGTACCACCTCATCATGATTCCGTTGCAACAACAATGTGGTGCTATATGACATGCATAAAAAGGGTTTCATAGACATGGTCAAAGGGCTGCTTGCCTGTTTCATCAGAGTCTTGAGATCTTCTGGTCCTTCTCCAGGTACTCCGTCTACTTCGGCAACTAATGTCGGAAACAATCACAATAAGCAACACAACAAGGCAAGAATGAATGTGCTCTAAAAATATGAAGTTGACTTCTATTGGATACCTCTAGTCATATGAGGAATGACCAAAGTGATTGCATTGGAAGTGGATCAACGGATATTTCTAAACATTTTGATATGATGGAATCAAGGGGTTTATGGATTTGCAAGAAGTGTATAGAAATATATTTTTGAAAAATGAGCAAAGGCACCCATTTAACAAAGGATGATTTTAGAAGCATCTAGGAATTTGGTTTCACTGGATTTGGAGTTCAAATGAATTTCCTATGAATTTGCAAAGTTGACAAATATGAAGAAATGGCTCATTATTTGAGGTGACACAGAAAGTATTAGTAAAAGTGTTCAAAAACTAAGTTTTGAACTTATAGACACCTAGGATTTTTAATCATGGAATTTGGATCAATTTTGAGCCTTCTGTGATTTTCTAAAGTTTATGACAGAAATGGAAAATGGGGTTTTTAATAAATATTTCTGAAGATAAAGTTTCAGGAAAAATTGCAAATAGCACCATGTGATAGATCATGATTTGTTGATCCCCTAGAAATTTGAATCATCAAATTTGGAGTTGATTTGATTTATTTAAGGGCTTTTGAAGACTACTGGGAAAAAGAAAAAGGGAAAGGGGACTTTACCCTTATCATGCGCGCAAGGCGAGAGATAGGCAGCGGGCCGGCCCAGCGGCTCGGCTGCATGCGCGCAGGGGCCACGTTGGAGGCGTACCAGGGTAATACGCCTTCCCGCACGGGAGGCAACCCCGAGCTGGACCCGTGTCCACTTGCCGGCGTGGCCTGGAGGCTGGGCCACTGACAAGCGGCGCCGGCGTGCTCCCCGGCGGTTCCGGCCGTCCCCGACGGCGTCCGGCATACCGGCGGACTCGGGAGGCAGAGCCGCGCCCATCCATGGGCGCCACGTAGGCTGGGGAGGGCCAGGGCGACGGCGACCCTGACGCGAGGCTTCAGGAGAAGATGGTTGCGGTGGCACGGGGCACTAGAGCAGGAGAAGATGAGCGGGGAAGCTCCGAAGGCCTGCTGCGGTCCTCCTGGTGTCCAAAGGATGGAAGGGGAGGCCCTGGTTTGCCGGAGCCGTGTGGTGGCCGACGGCGACCACGGCGGCCATGGAGAGGGAAAGAGGGCACGAGGGGGAGAGAGGGGGTGTCAGAGAGGTTCACAGGAGATAGGAGGTTTGGGTCGTCTCGAGAGAGAGAGAGTTTACAGAGGGGAGACGAGAGAGGTTTAGGAGGGGCCCGACACCTTGCCGTGTCTCGGACGTCGAGGCGACCTCGGGGGACACCACCCCGCCGCCCAAGGCCGTCTTATGCCCTTGGCATGGGTGAGCTATAGTGCGGGAGAGCACTGTAGCATGATCCAGAGCACGAGCTCTGCATGCCATGGCATTGTTTATGTGCCAGGGGCGTGTCCACTAGTGTCTGGGGCTTTGTGGGGTGAGTAAACAAAGGGGAGGTGGCCTTGGATGCCCTGGTGAACCACTAGGAGAGGAGAGAGGTTGAGGGAGAGAGATAAAAGGGCTGTCCAGAGAGAGAAAGTGAGGTTTTACCCCTCCAATAATTGAGCTATGGACTTGCCATTGCTACTGGAGGTGCAAGGGGACTCTGAGGGGCTGTGGTAAAAAGTTGAGGTCATGGAGAAGAGTGGAAGTGGTCAAAATGATGATTTTGGAAAAATGGCAGAAGGTGTTTGTTGTTGGTTTGGGCGAGAAAATTAATTCCACTTGTCATGAGAATTAACAGGATGGAATGGCACATGGAAGTAGGGTGTTACACTAAGTTTGAGCTCATTTGGGCAAAGTAGCCAATGTAACTTTGGTAAACCCTAGAAATCAGCAGAAATGGCTTTGCCAAGATTTAGTCATGCAAGTCTGTTCTCCTTGATGCACCACTTGGTTTAGTGTCATCATTTGAGGTACTGAACATGTCCACAAAAGTTGAGATCAAAAGGAGAAAGTTGCCAATGTAGAGTTGTTCAAATTTGGTTCTGGACAGGAAGGGTTTTGGGGCACTTTGATGAAGTTAACTTGTTCTCCAACTTGTGCCACTTGGTCTAGATGAATTATTAGACCATTTGAGCATGTTCACAAGGTTTGAGAACATTTGGACATGTTTGGTAGTGCAAAGTTGTTCAAACTTGAAAAAGGACAGAAGTGGTTTTGAGAGGGTTTCATGGGGTTATACTGTTCTCCATGATATGATACTTGTCAAGATCATCAAACATGTCATATGTGACATGCTAGAATTTTATTGGTATTTTTGGAGAATATTTCCCTTGTAAATATTTCAAAAGCTTGAAATATCCAGAAAGGGTTTTTGAGGGATTTGTCCAATATTTTGAACATGACCATGTGTTGAAACTCTTATATATGGGAAATATATGCCCATTGAGTTTCCCTTATTTTTGTCAAATATTTTAAAATAATTAAATAATTTTTCCCTATTAAAGACCATTTCTGGCCTGAAGAAAAAGCTTTTAAATAAAATAGAAAAATAACTTTTAAATTTATATTTTTGTGGTTTCTGGGAGTCCTACATCTAATAGGTTTCAAATATACCTTTTGAAATATTTTTCACACCCCAAATCAACTACTTGCAGTGCAAATCTCAATTCAGGGGTTTTTTGGAAAACTACTTTTTGAAAATACTATTTGGCAAAATTATTTTTGTAAGAAATTATTTTTATGCCCTATACACATGGCATGATCATTGGTCAAGGTTTTTGGATCAAGGAGAAGGAGTATAAGAGTTGGAGGATTTATTTTATTTTTAGAGCACTTGCAAACAGCAGACAAAAACCAATCAAGGCAAGGTCCAAAACACTCAAAAGTTTTTGTCAAACCACATTTTATCACGATTTGCTAGCTTAAGTCTAGCGGCATGAAAATCAGGGTGTGACAGTACATCATGACACGTGGGACCGCATGACAGGCCATGCTCCCCCGCCGATCGCTGGGTAAAATCACCTCATTTTTACTATACTTCCTCCGGATCGGTATACTACTTGGCATGCACGTCGTTCTAGGTTGAGAATTTAAATGGCTATATATATATATGTGATGAACAGTATGCTAGCCTTTTCAAAAATATATACTTTTGTACAGTTGTACTCCACTATCGATGGATTGCGCCATGGAGCAAAAATTGAAATTTTTAAAAAAGGTGGTACATATAGAGAGCGCTCGTCGCCAAATTATGCATGTAGTACTATTAAAAAAGCTAGTACGTGCTTAATTGGGGTGCGAAATTCTATTAAAGAAATACTAGCACTAGTATGTACATACTGAAGAGTTAAAGTAACGAGAAGAAACATAACATAGTTCTGCCGGGGGCTCAGTACAACACACCCCTCAAATTAAACTAAGCACACCTGAAATTAAACTATGCAACTAATCCGGTAGACACTGCTGTCGGTGTCAAAACCGGCGGATCTCAGGTAGGGGGTCCCGAACTGTGCGTCTAGGCGGATGGTAACAAGAGACGAGGGACACAATGTTTTTACCCAGGTTCTGGCCCTCTCGATGGAGGTAAAACCCTACGTCCTGCTTGATTAATATTGATGATATGGGTAGTACAAGAGTAGATCTACCACGAGATCAAGGAGGCTAAACCCTAGAAGCTAGCCTATGGTATGATTGTTGAGATGTAATGTTGTGTCCTACGGACTAAGGCCCTCCGGTTTATATAGATACCGAAGAGGCTAGGGTTACACAGAGTCGGTTACAATGGTAGGAGATCTACATATCTGTATTGCCAAGCTTGCCTTCCACGCCAAGGAAAGTACCTTCCGGACACGAGCCGGAGTCTTCAATC